>NC_064427.1:22375557-22675557 GCF_023375975.1 Astyanax mexicanus | reverse complement strand
TACACAATGCAATAGAAGGCAGACATCCAGCACAAAGTAGCTTTACAAAATCTGAACAGCAGAGATTTTTTTTTTGTTAGTTTAAAAAAATATGCTGTAATCACCTGAAGAAGATGTGTGTTGGTGTTGTGCGACATCAATTAAATTAAATTAAACTAGATTTAAATAGAACTTTTTTTCATCAATGTCACTAGCTATATTTTGGGAAGGAGATGTGGCAGTGGAAAACAAACCAGGTACCAATAAGCAAGCAGAGTTGACTAGAGCCGAGTAGTCTGTATACCATGCAAAGAAAAAGAGCCATAAACTGTGCAGGCCGTCGAGTCCTACAGGAGCAGAGTTGGGACACATACAAAGAACAATGTTTGTAACAGGAATGTAAGTGTGAAAAATGCTCAAATTAAAAGTTTCAAAAGAGAATTTACAAGATTCCTTAACCCTATACATCTCTAGCATGTTTTTGTCTAGAACCAAAAGTTACGGCATAGGGAACCTGGCTATGCGTAGGTTACACCAAAGCTACAACACAGGTGTAAAAGTATAAATTTAACTTTAATCTCCTTATAAATGAGCCTCAGGACCCTGTTCTTTCATCATTGCTTCTCTACGGACTTACACACATGTAGAAATGGTTGCCTGTGTCAGCAAAAAACGTAGCTGAGTTTACTAATTAGAAAGAGTATCTGGATACTTTTGACATACAGCATACACCCAAAAGTAACTGATTAACTGGGTTATAGGAACCACATACACTGGGGAAGGAAGAACACGGCCCAAATTTGAGCCTTGAGGCACCCCCACATTAAAACAGTAAAAGATGGTGCAAATTTACTGAACCTAATTGGTAGCCTCTCTAAAAAAGGAACACATAAACAAGCCAGATACTACTGCACAGTTTAAATCCATTTACCAAAAAACAAAACACAAGGATCACGCTGCTATGGAAGTGTAAAAACTCAAATATAGAGATACAGAATGACTGCAGTGAACTGTGCTCAAATTATAGCACTGAAGTCTTGATTTCAGTACAGTAATAGATTGTAAGATACAATCTATTACTATATTTTCCAGGTAAATCAGGTAAGTAATTTCTTTGCCATTCCACGCTTCCTAATCCCACCTTTAGTGAAAAAGCCAGTTGTAGGCCTGTCATGGTGCTGCTTTTGAAACGTTACACCGCTGCTTTGTCCAGGTGGCATATTTTTCCACATCCATCAATTCGTAAGTGAGCATGGTAAATGTGATTTAATGGTAAAATAAATCCAGACCCTTTTTTACTCCTATACGAATGGAATAAAACAAGGGTTTGTTTGGAAATCTATCATTGTGCGATCTTTCTTCTTAGAGCACACTATAACCTAATAATTATCCATGGCTCCAGACTAAAAAATTGTCTTAAGAACCATTAGCTCTTAAACCAAAAAAAAAGTTCAGAGCCAAATCAATTTTTTAGGCACCAAATACTTTCCAATGTAGAATGGAGACTGACATTTTTTTATAACAATTAAGACAAAGCCATTTCTTGGTCTTTCTTAGCTAAGCATCAGCATGTTTCCATATTGGTCACATGTGGGCATTCTGTCAATAAGGTATAATAGAGCTGAGCGATATTATACAAAAATAAAATTTTGATATTCTTATAATAAATGAGCGAAAAGACAAGTTTAAAGTAAATATGTGGGAATATGGCCCTTCAAACTGATGTTGTCCAAACGCACACTCTAATCTGAAGGCTATGAGAAATTACTGGCAAGATAGTGGCAAACGTGACCAAAAATTATCACAATACCACCAGCTATATTCCCAAAGTTTAAATGTTTTATAACCATTTCCTTCATAACAAGCATATGAAACACTACTAATGTGTCTCGTTAGTTAGCTAGCTAGCTAAATTCCCCATGCCACCTTAAATGGTGTAAAGAACAGAGACTACATCATTTATGATGGTACGAAAAAAAAACAAAAGCTATTAAAAGCTCATTTTAGCTCCCCATCACAGAGGAATTAAAGATAAGATGATAATAATTATTAAATTAAATGTCTTTAAATATTTATTTTATATTTTGCCATATCGCCTCAGCATCCTTTACAATACTCTGACCTCAATAACACAGTTGTTGCTGATTGAATTAAACTGTCACATCAGTGCCCCAAGAAAGCCTTCCCTTGCCAGTAGATACGTTTACAACGACAAATCTCGGATTTCACCTTAACAGTAATAAATAAAAAAATAAGCAATAAAGTATATAGCTCTGGAAAAAAATAAGAGACCACTTCAGTTCTAAGTATATGTTTGAGTAAAATGAACACTTGTTTTATTCTATAAACATACAATATTTCTCCCAAATTCCAAACAAAATATTGCCACTTCAGACACTTTAGACCTTGAATAATGCAAAGAAAACAAGTTTATATTGATAAAGTTTTAAGTGTTCAGAAATCAATATTTGGTGGAATAACCATGTTTTTTAATCACAGTTGTCATGCATCTTGATATGTTCTCTTCCACCAGTCTTACACACTGCTTTTGGATAACTTTATGCCTTTACTCCTGGTGCAAACATTCAATAAATTCAGATTAGTTTGATGGCTTGTGATAATCCATCTTCCTCTTGATTATATTTCAGAGGTTTTCAATTTGGTAAAATCAAAGAAACTCATCATTTTTAAGTGGTCTTTTATTTTTTTTCCAGAGCTGTATAGCTGTTTTCAATTATATCTGAAGTAATGGATATGCTGGCCAAATCTACAGCATACCATTATCACTAAAACAACGGCTGGATTAACAGACGACCAACAGCGCCTTAGCTCTGCTCTGCCGAACGCTAAAGGGTCCAACACGCCACAACCTGGAGCCGTTTCCCGAGCATGCCCCATACAGGGCAGACATGCTACAGCCGGCCAGAGATCCGTAAACCTGGCAGGTCCAAAACACACACGGTGCAGCTGCCAAGAGCTGGATTACTAGCCTCTCGTGGTCTTTCACATACACACTAAGAAAAAAAACAAGAAGGGGGCAGTGCTTTCTTGATCCAGGCCACCTTTCGCTGAGAGGTCAGAGAAGCACCGGATTATGACAGATGACAAGTGACAGGTGCAGCCAATTAGCAGCTGTGACACCGGGTCCAGAGGAAGGCGACTCGAGGAGCATAATTGGGTGTTTGGGTTGCCACTAGGGAGACGTTTTCATTGTCCAGAAGCTGCAGGAATTTCACTTTAAAAAGAGAGGGGGTGAAGGAAGAGAAAAGCAGGGCAGACTAGCATTGTGAACTAAAGGGAAGCTTATACAAAGACAGAAGTCTCTCTGAGATTACCACAGGCTTATTAAGAGAAGTTCATCCCAGCTTCAGGTCCTTGGAGCAAGTCTTCTTAGTCTTTTTTGATGGTCAAAAGCACAAGAGAACTATAGGCTTTAATTAAGACAGCAATAAGTAACATGTGATCTGTGAACCTGGCTCTCTTAATGGATCCGAAAAGACTTTTTGGAATTCCTTTTTTTTCCCCAAGCTGAATTAAATCACAGATTTTTGCTGATAAAATGAAGTCACTGTGCTCATTAGGCTGGGCTCCGAATGATATTGAAATGTATTTTTAAAAATCCTATGACCATTTTTGAATTGAATTGAATTATTGTCCAGTCCTAGCAGCATTATTAATGTTATTTGCTACACTCAATGTTAATTACGATACGCAATTTGTTTCTTAAATTTTATCCTGCTTTTGTTGGAATAACTGTCTCTAAAGTCCATGGATGACTTTATTCTAGAATTTGGAGCACTGCTGTGAGCTTGACCGTATTCAGGAACACAGAGAGGTTAAGATGTTGGATGATCACCATCCCAACTCATCCCCAACTGATCTCTAAAGTACTGGAGGGCATGGGGAGAATATGTTAATGTTTATCTGCCCCTCAGAGTCCTTTTCTATTAGTAGTACTACTCTACAGACTCTAAAGACTAGATAAGATGTGTGTGGGTGTGTGTGGGTGGGGGTCATTTGCATATCTGTATCATCAATAAAGCTCAAACTAATGCCTTTGCCATGAGTAGGAGTGGTATGACCTTCCAAACATCATTACATCGCTTTACTAATGCTCTCAGGACTGCTGCAATCAAATTCTCACAGAAATGTTGCAAACTCTAGTGTAAAGCCCTGAAGAATAAAAAGTCTAACTGTAGCTGTAAAGGGGGAATAAATCCATCAACCTCCTTAATTTCAGATGAAACACTGCATGATGAGCAGGTGCACAGAACTTTAAACACACAGTATAAGTGAAACAAATCAAAGAGACCTTTCTACCATTTTGTTTAGTTCTCGTAAAGTTTCTCTTAAAGGTCAGTGGAACAGTGGAACAGTGGTGACTCAGGCTGGCTGCAACAGACTACAGTCTGTACAGATCTGTTTGTTGATCAAATTTACCTTCAGAGCACACAGACATGATGCAAGACCCAAACCCAACGATATAATCTGAAACACTCTCTGTTCCCCAATCACAGCGCTGCTAAATCCCACATGTAAAGCATAAGGAATTATGAAGAGCGTACGGCCTGCTGGCAAGAGCAGTAAACGCCATGTCCCAAACCCATATGGAAGCATTTTGCTTCCTCAGTCATGCCCCGTCGGGTTTAACAAAAGTGGCGGCTACCACATACACTGCTCCGGGACTCCCTCTAACATGTTGTTTTTTCATTAATTCCCCACAAAAAAGGCCCCTGACTCCTTCAATAGAGTGATACTGACAATGACATTAAACGCTTATTAAGTGTTTACCTCTTTTCGGTAATGCTCGCAATTAACGTAAATGTGATCAATATGCAAGCGGTCGCATAAAAATGTAATTTAAGGACTCCTCATGCCACATTTCCAGACTTCAAAAGTTGGGTATTGTACAGAAAACCTTTCACCTTTGTTCTCCCCCCAGAATCACCCCTCTAGGTCACTGTGCTCATGGCATTAACTGTATAAATCTTCTGAAAGAACCCAATATTTTAATTCCAAACATGGCTCAGGGAATTAGCATAGTTGCTAATAGTGTTAGGAAATAAGTTTTGGGAAGAGGAACATGCACCAGGCCTTTCCTCGCAATTGTCTGAATGTCTTTAAATACGATCTACGTACGTCATGTCCTTGCACCCCTCTACCACCACATCTCCTTCCTTTTAACTATTATATCCCCTACTTGGCTTCCTACTACAAGCAGAAGCCACATGAACTCCAATGTTCTTAAAGTTTTCTCCCCTCTCTTCAATATATTCCCTAAAAAATTACAAGCAACTGGCACCAATTTGAAAAAAGACAGTCTGTGATGGCTAGAAAACAAGAACGAGCTATCTCTTCTGGGATTCTCCAAGCGAGGACAACAGGTGAACTGGCAACAAGGATGACAAAGGCCCACAGTTGTTCTATACCACCTCACATAACTTGTGGATCTGCAGCTAATATATTGGGGCTAGATGCCACAGGTCACCTTCAGAAGTATAGAGGTGGAAGTCCATAACTCAGTGAGTCAGAGTTGTAATGGTGGAAGGTGGTTTTAAATAATGGAATGGTGTACATAATGTATGTACATTTCAGACCAATTTCAATGAAATACCAATGACTGGACCAATTAAATATCAAAGAATCAATGAATATAAATGGGATTCCAGTGACTTGACAAATGAAATATCAAATAATCAATAAAAATCAATGAAAAACCAATAACTGGACCAATGAAATATCAAAGAATAATTGAAAATCAATGAAATGCCTATAACTAGACCAATGAAATATCAAAGAATCAATAAAAATCAATGGAATACTGTTCATACAAATACTGTTCAACAACAATTCTGTAACTTTAGCAGAATAGCTTTCCATTTACATTGGGAGTGTATGGCAATATTTATAATATTTTGTTTTATAATGCTGTATCAATTTTATGGCAGAATGGTTCTTTTTTTGTTGTGTTTAAACCCTGCACACTAAATAGATAGCTAGTCATAGTGAGTTAAACTCAAGTCATTTGACCCCACTGTTCTGATAGCAAAAAAATAAAATAAAATAAACTCTTCAAATGTAATAAATATGAATACAGTTTTCATAAAGCTGTATTCAAACCGCAATATACTGCTTTGCTCTGCTTTATAATTTTAATATACATAATAAACTGTAATTACTATATAGTGATACATATTGTCTTGCTAAGTTCTTGTCAATTCACAAGCACGCTTAACATGCATACAGACTTTCTAAGAATATAAAACTAAAACTGAATCCAGCATGATCTGTTGTACATATTACTCAAGACCGTCAGCTTTAAATCAGTCAGCTTCTGGAGCTTGGTAAAAAGAACGTTGTTGTCATATGACTTCATCCATTGGTGTTCAATGAAGGGAACTTCCTTCTGAGAAGCTGAGAAGGACAGAGACAGCCTGAGAACAAAAAACAACAGTCATGCAGCAGTAAATCCATCCTAGGCCACACAGACCATCTCCCCCAGCCTCCGTCAGATCCTCCCCGCAGCCCGCGCTTCCTCTCCAGGTGACTGGCCACCAAAGCACGCATGCCGCACCTAAAAGCTCCTGAAAGCTTCAGTGGGAAGCGGCTCGCTCCGCTGCAACAATTCCCTCTTTGTCCCACACCAACACTGTACCTACAAGCCAAGCCTTTGATTCCCGGCCAAGACAAACCACTGTGTTGGGTTACAGTACTTGTAGCCAAACACTACGCTTGTGTTTAATATACTACAGTCAGACTGCATTTTGTCTGCTGTCAATCAAAACAGCAGGGCATGGAGGGTCTGGACGTTACTTCATTACGCAAAATCAGTCTCTAAAGAACAAGTTCATTAGGATTACGAAATTACTCAGACAGACATTAGTTGATTGGCAAATGGCGCAGCACACTGTAGCCGACGCCACATACATTGTGACTTTCTCCAGAGAATGTGGACATTCTCATCTCCATCTAGCCTCAAACATGTTAATAGTTTTGGTACCTTAAGGAGCATCTTTCTCTTAGATAAAGTTAATAATATATCTTTGTTTAAGAAAAAAAAATGTCATTCTCAGGGACCGAAAAAGTCTTATTTTTCATGTTTAACTGTTATAGTAGGATAGAGTTCAGTTTGTTAAGGCTCTAATTGTTCTGTTATTTTGTACATGACTGTTCCTGTATTTTTTATTATTTATTTTTTTATGTTGCACATTGCTGTTTTAAGTGCACACTGCTGCTACCAAAAAAGCCACTAGATGGCATTACATATATCTTAATAAAAATAATTTAAATTTGACCATTAGTGACTAATGTGGTGTATTACAGATTACTTTGTATCACTTATATCAAGCCCACCTTTTAAAATAAGATATTGTAAATTTGATGAATCAACCCAATGACTGACCATCGACTAATCTAAAACTGGCATAGGCCTCTCTGCTGTAAAAAAAAAAGAAAAAAGAAAATCGAGAATCGAATCGAATCGTGACCCTAAAATCGGATATAAAATCGAATCGAGGATTTAGAGAATCGTGACACCCCTACTAACCATCTAGCAATTTTACAGCCACCATAAACGACCTGTAAACTTTCAAAAAGCTCCCAGTGACTCGTTTTAAATGTCAGGCACATGGGAAATGCTACTTTGAGCTTTTTAACGGTGTAAAAATATTGATTTCTTTGCATGGGTTATGCTATGCCCCTATCGCTAGCATTGTAAGTCTGTTGGGAGCATCGGCTAAAAGCACTGTATTTCAGATGCTGGGGGTCAGTGGAGGTGGGCTATTGGACAAAGGTTCGTACTCATTATCGTGTTTCACTATTTACACACCAAGTTCATTCCACTCTGAATTTCTCTTAAAAAAAAACAAAAAAAAAAAAAAACAGAGATACCACAGTAACCAAACAGTTAGTAACTGCTTGCAAATTAAATCCACCTTAGCTGGGCAATTACTCTGCATTTCCTTCAGGAAATGCACTTGTCTAGCTACGTTTGCCATTGCTTGTTAAAAGCAATCCAGCAGGTTTTATTTCAGCCTGTTTTAGTCTTAGCATGTCGTCACATTTCAACACACTGCTCTATGGTGTAAGAAAAAAAGCCAAAACCATCCGTCACACTCCTCCTCCTCCTGATGGAGTACAACCAATATACAGCCATTTAACAAAGTCAAGAATAGACGGTGTGTCAGAACACGCTGTAATGCCCGACAGCACTTAAAAAGAAATTACAAAAGCCTATTCATAATTACTTTCTGCGAAAAGACAAAATTACGCACTCCAGCCTCGCAGCAGTTGTGTTGGTCTTGCCAGCTTGGCAGGAGGGTGATGTTTGCCCCTCTCTATGGCAGACTGATTTGAGTTTGATGCCAGCTTTTTTTATTTCACCTTGCAGGACCTGGTCCAACCCAGCCCAGCTCAGCCTGGTTCAGCTCGACTCAGCCCGGCGAAATGAGCCCAGCGCAAGGCTCTGGCGTGCACATCAGGAGCAGCTGGGCCAGCATTCAGCTGGACTTTAGCATGTCATTAGTGCTCATTAACACCTCTGAAGGAGACAAAGCAATGGGTGATCCTTTTGATCTATAGTAAACACCATCATTAATCCAGTCCCTATAGAGCCTCCACTGACCAGAGGCATAAAGCCTCTCACTGTAAACAGGCCCTAACAGAGCTCAGCTGCTTGAAGTGATTTATTTAGCTGAAACTGTCATTGAGAATGGAATGAATGTGGTTTTCTGACATACTGCATCCCTGGGGGTTAAACGGGGTAGAGCACTCTCATATCCCAGGACCAGGTTGTCCTAATAAGGCCAAAACCCAAACAGAAGTAAGAAGAAACAGACAGAGACTTCACATGATTGTGTTTGTTAATCATTATCATGAGACTGGCCTCTGTAATACTGACCTCAGCATCCTGAGCAATCAAAGGTTCTCTGCTTAGGTTTCTGTGGGAGTTTGGATGAATCAGCACTTTCAAATGAACCGATAGACGTAAATAATTTAGAGACGAAGTCAATCGACGTCACATGAAAAACTAATTAAAATCAAACAGAATACAATAAAGCTGACCTCTTTTTACTTTGCCAATTTATTTCCATGATTTTTTGTAATCTCAAATTGTCATTTCATATATCATTTAAACTGTCAAGTTTTTTGGCCATTATTGTTCATGCAAACATTAAATAAAATGTGATGAATCCATTTTTTATGGTAAAATTGGGATTTTACTGGCAATATACAACACGCTATTCTAATTTTGTTGTCTCTACTATCTAAGAAATGCTTTCTACTACATTTTAATCACTGCTGTGAGGAATCGATTGTAATCAGATATCTTTGGTGAAGTGAGAATATTGGATGATCAGCACTTGACCTCATTCCCAACTCCCCGACTCATCCAGAAGGTACTGTATAGAGTGCTGCACAGCTCAATGTTGGGGGGGTGTATATACCTCTGTCACACTTGTAACATCAGACAGGTATATGGTGCCAACAGGTCCATGATTAGCTGCTCTAGAGAGGAGTTTAATTCTATTGGCAGGACTTCTTTTCTAAGACTAGACAAGCTGTGTGTGTGTGTTTGCACATCTGTGTCAGCAATAGGTGTAACTTGCATAAATAAATATAAATAAATATATAATAATATATAGAATTTATGAGAAGGGTTTTTTTTATTGAGACTGGACATATTGGGTCGGGTCATAAAATAAGCCACTACTGCTAATTAGGTCCTAATGACTCTTTACAGGTCCCCACATCACCTGTTCATCACCTGTCCATAGAGAGAACATTGCTTTTTCTGACACCTGAAACATCTAAAAAGATGATACAGTAATTTCTTACCTATTTACTTATATCTTCTCTTATCTATTTCTAACTGAGTTTCACCTATACACATAAGTCTATAGTGTAAGTCTATAGTTTAAGGCAAACCCAAATGCAAAAAAAAGCTCAAGTCAATTAATAGCAAAGCAAAATTCTGCTTACTGTTTATTACAATGCTGCCACCTGCAGGTCACTGGTTGTACTGGGGAAAAAACTAAGATACGTTTACTAAGGCATGTCAGTAAGCACTAATCACTCACTTTCAGCATTCAGACACTGAACTGTGTAACAGAAAACAATGTCTGGGTTTTTGTACTTTCGGCCTTACTTTTGGTCCTGATTCCAAAAACCCAGATACTGTTTTCTGTTACATAATTTACATACAAGTGATACTACAATGTTAAGTATGCTCCCAATTACTGGACAGTCAGCACAGAGAGGCAAATATGTATATAACACTGTGTATTGTGTGTGTGTGTGTGTGTAGTTGTAGATAAGTATGTATATTTTGTACAATTTGTGGACAAGTTCTTTGTGAAGGATTCTGATTAGGAGCATCAAACAGAAAGCGAGAAAGTGGGAGAAAGAGAGGAGAAATTTCTCTAACCTGTGAAAGGACTTCAGAGCTACAAACTAAAAAGCATCTCTTTAAAACTAAACCTGAAATCACTATAATATAAGTACTAAAATATCATTAAAATCACCTTGATCATCAGGTTAAAACATATATTTTTAAGGCTGGATAAACATTCATTTCTTATCTGCACAGCTGACTGTTAAATCATTAAGGGGCAGTTTCCTATAGTGGGAATTAATCCTAGTCTACACTCCAGAGTGTGCCATGTTCTTACCTGCGACTGCTCTTCTTTTCTCTCTCCTCGCCGACCTCAGCTTTCTCTTCTCCCACTTTTCCTTTCTTCAGTTTGTTTGAGATGCGGTCTCTCATTTCCTTTCTCCTCAGAGCTGCATCCTCATCGTCTTCGTCATCATCGTCTCTATCTTTCATTTCATCATCTTCCTGAACATCAAGACAGCAAGCAAACATATTATATACATTCATATAAACGTCTTATATACATTCGGGCACTTCAATTCATGTGTTTTGAGTTTCAAGGTAAATAATGTGTAAGTTTATCCTCTACAGAAAAAACACTTGTGACTCATGACAGAATTTATTTTTAATTATTAAAAAAGAGAAGAATTGTTTCTATTGTATTTCCAAGTGCCTTACCCTGCTGTGTTTGTTTTTTTGTTTTAATCTGTGAACTTGTTTGATTTTGAGGCATGGTTGAGTGAAAATAAAAATAAAAAGGAAAAAGGTTTTAATTGACATTACAAGTACAATGAAATAGAGACCTTAAGGTAAATGTATACTAAATTACTTTAATATCTTTCATCTCCAGCAAGAAATAAATCAGATTTTTTTTTTTCATGGTATAAAACGTTAGCGTGGAAAGAGAATTCAATACATATTAAGATCACAAACCTCTGAATTTTCCCCTCTTCCTTCAGGACCTGTTTTTCTGCAATAAAAAAAATATTTCATTTTAACATCCAGTTGAACATACATATCTACATTCTATTCTAAATTAAACTATTTACTTCTTTATTTCCTTACTCATTTTTATTTACTTTTTTCATGTCATGCATTTTTAAAACTGCACAAAACTCAATAACAAGTTCTAAAGAAAGACATTCTGAATATGAAAAATAATTAAGGTATAAACTTGTTTTGGAGGATGAGGTTTAATTACCTGTCAACAACCGGTACTGAGCTCAACTTCGGATCGTCCTTTAGAAGGTCGTGACTGCTTTTGCTTTTCCCCTTCATTGTCTGTAAGAGTGACACAGAGGACACAGTGTCACTGATACTCATTACATTTAGCAATATCTAAATCACTGGATCAAACATATCTACACGATAAATACTCTAAAGGACACAGACCATTTGTTTAAATTACATTCTTTAAAACCGACTTTAAGAGTCAATCCCAGTTAAACAACATTAGAAATAAAGCATTGAAACTAATTTTGTATGTATTAACATATAAAAATAGAACTACCTGGCTGACTTGAGTGACCATTTCCTCTTCCTCTTCTGCCTCCTCACCAAACGAGAGCAAGCTGAAATTTCTGAAAGATATAAAAAGAACATGACTGCAGAAAACACCAAATACAAATTATAAATTACAAATTATATACTAGAATGCACTAAATATTTTTCATAACAGTGGTGATGGTTTGTTTCGTATTTTATTGTTATTTATTAAAACTGCAAGATAAGTGATTTTCACACCACAGACCAACATTTATGAACTAATCAAGGTCATAATAAAAAAAAGCTTGATTTGTTAAATAAATAATAAATAAATAAATAAATAAATAAATAAATAAATAAATAAATATATATATATTTTTTTTTTTTTTTTTTTTTTTTTTTTTTTACAATACAAATTCTGCAGAAAATGTTAAGACAGCACTGTCTTACTTTGTTGCCTTAGACTGAGATTTCTTTGTCTCCTCTTTGGATTTCTCTTTCTTGCCTTTTATTTCACGAGGCTCAATGTCATCAAACGGAGAATGTAAAACCTGCAAGAGACAGATCGAATCCTTAAAGTTTGAAGTAAACAGATAAATCATAATCTCTTAGAAGAACTGGGCATACCTCTGTAGATCGGATTTTGTGGGGATTTAGCGGCCGCTCGTTACTGTCACACTCCACCTCTGCCAGCCGTAACATGTTATACACTGTGTCTCCTGTGACCTGGAACCAAGAGCAGAGCCAGTGTTTATTTAGGTGCCAATTACAATAATCATGACAGACTTAATATTTGATGTTGACAGACTGTGCCAATACAAAACAAAGACAAAATACAAGTCCCTTAAAGACAAGTTTGTTGCAGAAAAAAATTATAAACGTGTTACCCAAGAGCTTTCTTAATGGAAAACCCCTTAAATCTTTCTTTAAGTATTGAAGTTCCCTTAGGTAGTTCCTTAAGTGTTGCATAAAGTCTGTTAACGGTCAATTCCCTTAGATTTATTTAAGGGACCTAAAACCAAACCTTAACTCCCAAAAAACTGACAAGATTAATAAGGTATATATCAAGCAGGATTGCCACAAATATGTTCAATTCACTTCAGAAACAGAATGTTTCTGTCAAGCGTGACAGGTTGAGGGGTAAGATAATTTGTTAAAGGGGCTCAAAAGTTGCTAAATCTTGCAAAAAAATCACTAAATTAGCAACACCAGCTCTCTAACAGTGGTGTTCGGTGAACAGTTATTTTTGTTGACAAGTTGTTCTTGTGGTTACATTAAAACTCTATTGCAGTAAACCCCTTATCGTTTGTCCTTAGTAAAAGCTCCACTAGGTAGGATTGAGATTTTGTGCTCATGGGCTCACCCTACAGTTGTAGAGTGTTATAAATGTTTCAGGCAGATTAGTTTCTCTTTCTTGTTTTTTGGATTTTACAGACATATTCGGTCTCTTTCCAGCTTCTGACAGAGTGTCTGTATGTTAGTTTGTAAAGAATGAACCAGTAGTCCTTGTAGAACTATTAGAACTTAAGGTCGGAAAGCAGGTTGCAGTTCTCGCAAGCATTGGTCGTGGCAGCCTCGGAAAACTTACAGAGTCTGGTCTGAGCTCAGAGGAGCTCCGGCACAGACACAAGAGCACCGCTATTCCTCCTATTACACCTCAATGCAGCGCTGCAGTGAGTTTCAAGCTGTAATTTTTCTTTTTTCAAAAGAGAAAAAAATCAAGGAAATCGTACCTAGTGCAGCTTTAAGTGAATCATCTGATGGATTTTAGCAACAGACTGAAGGTAAGAAAAAAATCTTCATCAGGTTTATACTTAAAAGAAAATCTTATTTTATGCAACAAGGTACATAACATTTCTTCTTCACTGCCCACCTTTTCTTATGACAAAAGGAAGGAATGACAGACAAAATTTCAAATGCAAAAGCAGAAAAAACTAAACTGTCACCTTTCCAAAAATGGTGTGCTTGTTATTGAGCTCATCAGCCCGTCCCAGTGTGAAGAAGAACTGGCTTCCATTATCGTGTGGTCCTGCATTTGCCATGGCCACCAAACCTCTCCTGTTGAACCGTAATCTGGAGTGAAACTCGTCCTGAAACACAACAACCAAACATAAGCCATTAATCACTTTTACAAATTCAAACTACTTGTTTGGACCAATTTATCAAGCAATTCAGACAAATCACCTTGAAAGGACGGCCATAGATAGACTCCCCTCCAGTTCCAGTGCCGGTGGGATCACCCCCCTGGATAATAAATTCTGGCACAACACGATGGAATATGGTCCCATTGTAGTAACCTGACAAAGAAGAAAATTTATAACATGTACATTACTAACATAGTATTTGTTTCACTGCCCACTGTCCCACAGGCACTGGCTAGAGTGCAAGAAAGTCCTCCAGGACATTTAGACTCCGGCTGTTGATCACAAAGCAGCATTATCTGTGACTTGAGCATCTTAGTCTGCAGAGCCAGTGAAAGTTGGATTGACGTTTAACAACCAAACCTTGCATTTATTAAATTGGGGAAGCTATTTTTTAAATTGAGAATGAAGTGTACTACTACAGACACATTTAAACATAAAGGAATGTCAAAGAGGTAAAAAGACTAAATATGCTAGACTTACCTTCCATGCACAGCTGAGTGAAGTTTCTGCAGGCTTTGGGAGCTTCTTTTGACCACAGCTCCACATCAATATCACCTGCAGAGGTCTTAATTAAAACCTTTAAGAAAAATAAAATGGAGACAGTTTTAAAAATTGTCTCAGATTGCTAATCTCCCCTGATAGCAAAGAACATTGAAGA
Source organism: Astyanax mexicanus (assembly GCF_023375975.1). Lineage (NCBI taxonomy): Eukaryota > Metazoa > Chordata > Actinopteri > Characiformes > Acestrorhamphidae > Astyanax > Astyanax mexicanus. The sequence continues at coordinate 22,660,919 of NC_064427.1, read as the reverse complement.
AACGTTACTTTTTTTTGGTTGCATAAAATGGCTGAGCGATAGGAGGCTCTTAAGGTATCAGGATCAGATTTCTAGCATTGTTGAACAGGTCTCAAAGCCTGGAGCTGGATAAGTTTAAACTGGCAACACAAATTGATTTAAGTAATTAATGACAAAACTTGTGATTATCATAAACTAAATGGACATTACCTCAATAATATTTAATTGTTGTAAAATCTATTGTGTTCTATTATGTGAATATGTGTTCACATATATTACATAACTTAACAGTGAACAGTATTTTACCTAGTCATGCTAAATGACCAATGTTTTAAAAATTGAGACTCCACACAGTACAAACATTGTTGACTGCAGTAACTTAGGTAAAAACAAAGTATAGCTATACATCCTGAACTATGATTAATTACAAATTTTGTCTTTAAAAATATGGAAACGCTTTGTTATGCTATTCTATTATCATTATGTCAGTTTAAATGGCCTGTGATGTGATTAGGACATTCATAGTTGAAATTATGTTGGGGTTTTTTTAAATAATGTTTTGTAATATCGTCAAAAAATATAGCAAAAACACCCTGAGCACCCTATCGTGATATTATTTTAGGGCCATATCGCCAAGCCTTAATGCTGAATATTTATGTTTTGCTAGCTAACTTAACCCAGTAACTAACTAGAGTTACAGTACAGTGCAGTTTTTTGAGACAGTCAGTGAGTCAGAAACACACACTAAAGGGCGGTGTTTGGGAAATAACCTTGTTTGTTCGTCATATTATTTATTTTTTATATTTAAAGAAACAAAACTCAGTGAACTAAGGCTAGGTTAGGTTAGTTAGCTCCCTGGCTACGCACCTTGCCACTAGTCGGAGGCTCCTGGATGTATATGTTGCTCATGTTTGAAGCAGTATTAGTAGGACGCCAGCTACCGTACTGAAAAAAAAAACGATAATAAACGGCAAAAAACTCGCATAAACATAAAATATCACTCTAATAAATCCTGTACACCGCCGCCAGCTTAGACTTCTCCTTCTTTAACATCCTGACTGGGGGAAAAACACTGCTAACCGCACTGCTGCCACCTAAAGCTAGCGAACCAACCTACAGTTCAGAGGCCCAAGATAGTTATGCCAGAGAATCTCTATAATAGAAAGGTTTGTTTAACCACCAGAGGGCGCACCCAAGTGAGTTTACTGTAGAAAATATAAAATATACAGGTGAGTTCTATATATTTTATTAGCAAAATACACTATTCCGACTTCCAAAATTAAAGGAATGTACCGGAGATGTATATATATATATATATATATATATATATATATATATATATATATATATATATATATATAAAATTACCTTACTATTTTTATTTTGAGTTGTAGCGGTTTAGCTCCATTCACCCCCATTTATTTTGATCTCACTCGCGGGTGCCCTCTAGCGATTCACAGTCATTTTCTGATAGAAATTATAGGAAGTGGGTAGGCTCTCCAACAAATCTTTTAATATTAAAAACGAACAAAATATCACATTTTAAAACCATTGTTATCATTACACATCAAAGACTGGTCAAGAATACCATCATAACCACCTCCTTGTTTCTACATACATTACCCACGGGACACAACAACTGGTAGACTTATTTCAGTCCAGCAGTGACATTGAGAAGTTTAAAAATAAGGGTTCATTTATAACCTGATTTACGTTAACTGATTAAGACTACTTTAAATGCTACTTAAAAGCTAATTGAAACACTACTGTGTTTTTAAAAGAGCCTGACCTTGAGGGACTGACACAGTTAGTGTTTTTGTGTGCCTGTCTTCAACTCCTCACTTATGTATTAGGGATTCACTTAAACTGAGAGTACACTAATGTGGTGCATATCTGAATAAACAAAAGTGTGTATGTGCTTGTTTAGACCTCTGGTGGCAAACTACAAAACGCTAACAACCATACAAACCTTACATGTGGGTCATTATAGGGAGAAAAATATAATGAGTATAATGCTGGGTCAGGCTTTTTACCATAATATTCGCCTCCTATTAGGATGCACATCTTCCACTTTCTCTTATATAATAAGCTCAAATGCCTGGAGCACAGAGTTAGAATACTTAATCTAACATGTTAATAATAGTTTAAATATAGTTGCTGACTAAAGGCAATCTGTACTATACGTGCATTATTATACATATATCAGGCATTATTATTGCCTATTGCAGTGCTAACTGAACCTAATGCACTGATAACAGACTAATACAAGTAAAATGTATGACATTATCAGGTAAATTGATAACATAGATAACAGCCTAATGTCAGTATCAGAGCCAAAGGGAATATTGAATAAACGCCTGTGTGTAAGTTCCCCGGCTTTCAGCGGGTGGCGGTAATGCTCACCGTAAGCTACTAGAGGAAGAAGAAGGAGAAGAGCCTGGTGTGTGTTGTTGTGTTTTGAGGACGAGCTGCATTTTTTTCACATTAAAATCTCTATACTCAGCTGAAATGGCTGTTCCAGGTATGTAAAACTAGCTACAGATCTGACTAGCTTAGATTAGCTGGTTTACCCCGTTTGTTCCTGTTTTGGCGGGAAGCGCGCGCCCGGAACATTCTGGAACAGTACTAGGTTAGCTTAGCTTAGCTTAGCTTAGCTAGGCTTACAGTAGCAGCTCCTATACAAAACTATATGTAGCTAAGATAACTATTAACTAACTAACTAGCTGAGCTAAGCTAGTTAACCTAACTACTGATGCTAGTTAGCGCACTAGTTTTGATCATATTTATTAAATACATATATGAATGTTGCACGGTGTCATTTAAACGTTGCCTTGTTAAAAAATCCCTTTTAGTTAAATAGCTAGGTTATCTTAAATAGCTTTTGTTCTCACAGCAACTATGTAAAGCTAGGTTAGCTAGATAACTAGCCAGCTCACTAGTTAGTTAACGTTACCATATTCAGCAAAAAAAACGTTAAATAAACGTTCACTATTTCATCGCTAGTGCGTATATACAGCTCTGGAGAGACCACTTCCGTTTCTGAATCAGTTTCTCTGATTTTGCTATTTATAGGTATATGTTTGAGCAAAATTATTCTATAAACTACAGACAACATTGCTTCCAAATAAAATGCAAAGAAATTATTAAATAATGCAAAGAAAACAAGTTTATATTCATAAAGTTTTAAGAGTTCAGAAATCAATATTTGGTGGAATAACACTGGTTTTTAATCACATTTTTCATGCACAGTCTTACACACTGCTTTTGTTTAACTTAATGCCACTCCTGCTGCAAAAAAGTCAAGCAGTTTCGCAGTTGGGGTTGGATCAGTTTCGCTTGGTTTGATGGCTTGCGATCATCCATCTTGCGTTTTCAATTTGGTAAAATTAAAGAAACTCATCATTTTTAAGTGGTCTTTCTCCAGAGCTGTACATATACTAGTGCATCAAAATAAAAATTTCAATGAAAAGTTACTATATTTCTGTAATTTAGTTCAAAATTTAAAGCTCATATATAATATAGATGTATTGATGATTATGGCTTGCATCCAATGAAAACCCCAACAGTCAATATCTTAGAAAATTAAAATATTATAAAAGACCAATTGGTACTTTTGGCAATGTGGGCAGTGTGCCAAGTCCTGCTGGATAATGAAATCTGCATCTCCATAAAAGTTATGAGCAGAGGGAAGCATGAAGTGCTGTAAGATTTTCTGGGAAAACACTGCACTGACTTTGGACTTGGATAATAAAACACAGTGGACCAACACCAGCAGATGACATGACTCTCCAAACCATCACTGATCATCAGTAAATTTTGCATTTCATTTTGGAAAACAAGGGACCAGAGTCTGGAGGAAGAGTGAAGAGACACACAGTCTTGAGATCTACTGTGACATTTCCACAATCAGTAATGGTTTGGAGAGGCATGTCATCTGCTGGTGTTGGTCTACTGTCAAACAAGTTATAAAGTCCAAAGATATTCTGGACAATTAAACAATTGTGGTGTATTAAAACTTTTGACTAGTACTGCATATCTTTACTAATGGGTTTATAATTGTTTTTTAAACAGGTGTTAATAAGGATAATATTCGAGCTGGATGTAAAAGATGTGGCTATCGTAAGTATTGAGAATGATCCGTTTGGATCATATTTACTTTGTATTCAGCTTTTAATTAGCATTATTACTGTAATTCTTTATTGTTGCAAAACAAATGATTTCCTTACTTTGCCAGCGGGTCACCTGACGTTCGAGTGTCGTAACTTTGTGCGAGTGGACCCCAGGAAGGACATCGTTTTGGACGTTAGCAGCACAAGCACTGAAGAGAGCGAGGAAGAAGAGCAGGCGGCTGTCAGCAAGGAGAAGATCTTTGGGAGCAATTCTAAAGGTTTGGGCATTATTTGATAATTAGTTTGATCTGCTTAACTATAACTTTTTTCTAGATTTGCAATCACTGATGGCTATAGTGTTAATTATTTCTGGACTCTAAAATGGAAAGTGTAGAAAATGACAGGAATGCTGATAATCAGAGTTTGATATTTGCTTCCTCTGCAGGTTCTCAGGAGGACTCAAAAAAGGAAAAGCACAAAAAGAAAAGTAAAGAAAGATCCCACCGTAAAGCAAAAAAGAGGTACAATCTGCAAAACTTCCAAACACACATTTTTTATTATTTAAATGCATATCTGGAGAAGTATGCCATTTTATATTACTGATACAGCTGTTACAGTATTGTATACAGCATAAAGTGTTGACTGATATTATTATATTACTGATAATAACATACTGATGTTAACAGAAAAATGTTGCATATTGTTGCTGTAAAATACATTTATAGAAGGTTAAATTCAATGTGTTGTAAGCAAAGCTGAAACTGTAATTTGTATTTATAATAGTAACAATAGGAAATATGAAAATATCATAGATTGTGTTTTTATATCAATAAACATTTATTTTAAAGTGCAAATAAAGTAAAGCAAAAATATAAAGTGGTACCATTTTAAATGTGGAAAAAAAAATAACTGGACTGGATGCCACATATTTTTCTTTTTTTTTTTATCCTCTCAGAGGTTAATGGACAGTTAATGGATAACCATTTACCTTAAGTGGTCAGTTAGGGTGCATCTCTGAAGCTGACCTTGAGTTGCTGAGATGTTTTTAAAGAAATTATTTTAGGACTAGTTTTGAAATTTGTGGGATTTGATTTGATCTCATTAAATTTTTACTTCATTTAATAAAAGCAATGTGTATATAACTATATAATTATAATATACAATTCACATTAGGTATACATTCTCAGTGTCAATAGGGGCTTTAATTGTGAATTGTGGAAGATATTTTAGCTGTACATACTCTAATAAGTAAAATTCACTGCAAAATATTTACACTGTTGTGCCAAAAAAAATGAGAGAGCAGTATGTAAACTACCATAACATATTCTTAACATTCTTAAAATCAGTAAATATATATATTTCTATTATTACAAGTAAAATTATACATTTTTATAAGTAATTTGCTGACATGACCCTGTCGCACAAGAATCGTTTATCTGAAATTATAAAAATGTTTAAAAATATATAAAAAGAACATTTTTAATAATATATTTTGCCTTAAATAAAAAATAACAATAGAAAGTTTTTTTGTCATTTATGTTTTATTAATTTCTTATTACTTTGATTCAGGTCTTATTCATCTAGTGATGATGATGATGAGGAGGAGGAGGAAGAGGAGAGCAAAAAAAAGAAAAAGCACAAGAGCCATAAGAAGAAAGGCAAAAAGGAAAAAAAAGAGAAAGAGAAAAGACGTATGAAAAAGAGCAAGAAGAAACTTAAACAGACCTCCTCATCCAGCAGCTCCAGCGGATCTTCAGACACAGACTGAGATGTTAATGTTGTTATTTTTGATGTCGGCTCACCAGGACCAGCATTTCTTATGAACGTAAAGGCTCAGACATTTGCGGCAGATTTTAATTAAAATAATTATGATCTGAAATACCCAAAGACTAGGGGAGTTTCAGAGCCGTGTATAGATATGTTACTGTTTAAGCAGTGAATCTTTCTCCTGACATTGGTAGCTATGTTCTCTTATGGAGGTTTATTGTGCTGGTGGAAAGGTAACCTTTCTTAGTGTATTTTTGATGCAATTATGATTTTGTACAGAAAGTAAATAAAAACATGTGGCTGTTACTTTTCTATAATGTGAACTTATGTTTGTTTATTCTTATAAGTGTAGAATCATATTTATAAGTGCTCATTTGGCAGTGGTCTATTTTTATATAAATTATTGGTTACACTGTCTCCACTGTTTCCATTGGAAGTGCTACATTCAGACTGTATCCGTAAACTTTTATATAATGTGCACAAATACAGATTAAATTAATGCAATATATGGACAATAGGCTCCATCCATATCCACATCCACATTTAACATTGAGCGAAAATGAGCATAAATACAGATGGAGGCTTTTATCTGTACTGTGCTTTAATTTTATCGTTTTTTTTACATGTTCTCTAAAAGCTTACAGACACAGAATAAAAGCTATGTTACCTAATCAAGAGTTTATTAAGTCTTTTAAGAGTTTATTAAGAGTTTAAGTCTGCAATTTCCAGTTTGCCTCTTCTATTTTTTTGTGGAAAACACAATCATTACCTCAGATATTTTTTACTGCCTTCTAGGTTATTTATAATTGGCTAAGCATTAATGCCTACCTTTATTTAAATTAACAACTTACTTTTTAAGAGAAATAAGAATATGAACAAGTAAATTCACCAAAACCCACAAATCCTCAGTCAAAATGGTAAATTTACCAAAAAAAAAACCCTTACCATTCAATGGAAGTCAATGCAATTTTATTAAGTGCAAGTAATCTGAAGACTTCAGCATGTTAAAGTATTTTGAGTGCAGACTACTCGCATCACTCATTTGTGAGAGCCTGGTGACAAACTCTGACTGCTGATGGCAAGCTGCATAGCCTGGAATTTGAACTGGGTATCCTCTGATTGTAGTAGTGGCAGCGCCTTAGTCTGCTGATATATAGATTGATTTTTTTTCTGTCTCTTTCTCTGATTTTTAATAATGGTTAATCACTAAATATTGTTGTAATTAATACAGTTAATTTTCTAAGCATTTGACACTACTATTATAAAAGAATTTAACTTTGCCAATCCATCACTGTTTATTTAATTTGTATTACATATGCATTATTAAAAGCTTAGTCCTCAAAAGAATAAGTAATAAATTCTGTTTAATAATAAATTATTTTTTCGAGTGACACCACTAATTTTATTCCAAACCATTTTGTAGCATTTCTATTGGTCTATGGTCTGTGGAGGACTGTGATCAGCTGCTGCTGCCAAATGATGTAGTAAACATTAAATGAACAAAAATGAAGATTAATATTTTTCTTTTGGCAGTGACAAATGAATAGCAGAAATAATTGAATTTAACAGATTTATTTATCTTTAACTCAACTGTTACGTAAAACATGAAAACACAAAACTACAAAAACAAGAGCCATAAATAAAAAAGGCTCAAAGGTCCAAAGATACACATATATCTTTCCACAAGGAAGCTTCTGTTATCTTCCAGGAATGGAGGATGTACTTTGGCCTTCAGAATCACCAGCAGCATGGCATGGTTAGATCTGAGTATTTACATTTTCTAGATTTGTGAGTGTTGCTCTTGTTTCCAGCTGTGTGTTTCCTCTGCTGCCTCTTCTTAGTGATGCATCTCGAGGATCTGAGGGTTAAACAGGAGAAAGAAATACTCAGCTGATGAGTTCATGTGATGTCACACCTGATCATAAACTGTATTCACGAGATGTGTTAATAACTCAGGTTGTGTAAGTGTGGTGATGCGTGATGATGCTGTTTGCTGTTTTTATAGCTTAGGTGGAAAAGCTGATTGTGGGTCAGTGGGGGTGTATGAAGGTCCGGGTGGGGAACTCTACAGGAAACTGTTTGTAAATGGGCTATCTAATCCTAAATGAGCTGGTTTATAATTAAGTAAGACACAATTACTCCCACAGAAGCTTAAAGATTACAAACCAATAAATGTTTTCTTATATATATATATATATATATATATATATATATATATATATATATATATATATATATATATATATATATAAGAAAACATGCCACTGTACATAGATGAAAAACATATGTGTATATTGAACAAGCATATAGGTGAAGGGTATATATGTAGAGAGTATAGGTGAAAAACAAAGTACAGGTAAGGGAGGGGTTTGTGTAACTTTCTGGTGGGCCAGGTCAAACATGCCTATGGTTTCAGGGTTGGGCTGCTCTGTGTAGTTCAGGTACTCATTATTATTCTCTACCTCCAATGTGAGCTACAAATAACACATTCTGATCAGTTTATTTATTCAGTTTAAAGCAGCAGAACCTAATTTCTCCTAACTTTTCATTTAAAATAAAAGCAGTATATTTCCTTAAATGGGAGGGTACTAAATACAGCTTCAGTTTCAGGATTAGTTTAGCTGATTTTGGTATAGGTATATGTATAGGTATATGAGTTCAAAAATCAATATTTGGTGGAATAACCCTGATTTTTCATCACAGTTGTCATGCATCTTGGCATGCTCTCCTCCACCAGTCTTACACACTGCTTTTGGATAACTTAATGCCACTCCTGTTGCAAAAAAAAATCAAGCAGTTCAGCTAGGTTTGATGGCTTTTGATCATCCATCTTCCTCTTGATTATATTCCAGAGATTTTCAATTTGGTAAAATCAAAGAAACTCAATTTTTAAGTGATCTCTTATTTTTTCCAGACCTGTATCCCCAAAATGTCTAATATATGAATTGTTAAACTTGTGGTCTGGTAGGTTTGTTGGATGTTATAACTACATTTTGACAGAATATTATAAATGAAATAACTAAACAAAACAATATACTCAATTACAATATACAGAATTACAGAATTTTACACAAATTCCCAAATTCCAAAATACCCAAAACACTGTCACATTAAAGCATTACCTGCAGCTTTGTGGCTGCTGGTTTGGCTGCGCAATTTGAGCCCTGTGTCGGCCTTTTGAGGTTTGGTGCGAAGGAAAAGGACGCAGAGCACCAGAACACTGGTGAGGAACGCCAGCAGAACCAAAGCGGCAATACTGAGTCCAACCAGCAGACCAGCACTGCAGTGAGAGGACAGAACAACAGAGGGAGTGAAAGAAAGACCTGAAGTGGTCCTGCAATGACCTCAAAAGTCCAAAGAGACTCCTTCATTTGGACAGACACAATATTGGCCATTAATCTAATAAGCTAATAAAAATAAGCTTTACGAAATATTCACTTTCTTACCTCAGGGTCCACATGTAGGCGTGTTTGTACGGGTAGTAGTTTCCAGGCTCACCACAGCAGTACTTCATATCCTCAAATCCACAGCAGTACTCCAATTCTGGACTCCCTGGATCTTGGGGGCACATAAAGGTCTCTACAAAGCTGACCCCCTCTTTAAAATACCCCTCACATGTGTGGACATCAGCCATTGCTGCCGGTCTGCTGGTCGTGTAGAGCTGTGAGGACGGATAAAGCTGTTAAGGAGAATTTGTCCCTCTCTCTGGTTTGGTCTTGGATTTTCTCTCTTTTGTGCTGCTACCTAGTTTTTTCTCTGAAGGTCTGAGTGCTATGCTGCTGCTATCAGCGCTAAGTGCACTTTCTGATTTGAAGGATGACCTTATAGCGGCGTAGTATGGACGTGCAGACAGTGTCCATGGGATTGGGGCTTATTGGGTGCATTATTTCAGTACAATCAACGAAAAGCAACAGTCTGCGAACCAAAGTACACTTCAGAATCACTTAGTACTCGAGTTTCCCTTAGATACAGCAAGGCTCATCATTATGGGTGGGATAAATAGGGCTATGCAGCCTCAGAGACACTGGTAGGCCCATCTATATAGATCTGGTTAGCATATAATTGATCTGCCTATGTTCTGACCATAAATTTATTTTATAGTTATTGGTGCAGATTTGGAGAGCGTTAGCTAACAAAAAATGTTTTTTAACTATTTTAACAACTGCTTAACAGTTTGGTATGTTTGAGTCACTTTATATTATAATAAAAAGGTGTTGTTGAACTGAACACAACCTTATTGTGCCATCTCCACCAATCAGTAGAGCTATGATAGGCTACGAAATCCACTATAAATCCACTATATTACTGTGTTTTGCAAGTGTTTTCACAAAATCACTGTGTATCTTCTGAGTGTACTTACTAGTGGCTATTTCACTGGCAGAGGTCCTTGGTGATTTCATAGCCACTCCCGTTCTCTATGATCATTTATCATGATGCAAATCAGTCTGAATGTCTGTGAAATCAATGAAAATATGAAAATAAATAGATGATTAGCATTTTCCTCCAAGCGTGATTGTTGCAGCAGGTCCAAGATTTCTAAGCAGAACATTTCAGTTGTAAAGCTCTTTTAAATCAGGAGTTCCTCGTAAACACTGTAACCGAATTTTAACATGAGAATTTTTTTTGGATCCCAGGATTGAGTAAACAGTATTTCCCAACTTCACACCACTCAGAAAAAGTGCCAATTTTTTCTATTTTACTTAAACTTGAACAGGAACATTTTAAAGTGAAACTCAAAGGTATACAGTAAAATGCTGTGGGTGTTGGTGACGCTGTGGGTGTCCTAACAGCTCTGGGAATTTTGCGGTGTGGAGGTAACGGAACAGGAAAGCAATAAACTGTAAAAGGTTGTGGCCTTCCAGGACTGGGAACATAAATGTTGGTCCATAAAAATTGCAACACTACCACAACATTACATAACTCCAGCATGGCATCCATTAAGGCCTTCCTATAGATCCAATACATTTATACTTACAGACCTTTATTGCTGTTGTCTGCCAACCTCTACCCCAATAATTATTGGTCAAATATAGACTTATTTTTTACAGTACATAAGTGACAATGACACACTTATAGTATAGTATAGTATAGCATAATATTAGCTGTCCTATGGTCCATCATCAGATGTAATCAGTTTATGACCATAAAGCTGATCAATTGCAGATAAGCTAGAGGCACAGAAGCAGTTGGTTTTGAGACAGTTTCTTCACTCAGGCCATCAGGTTGGTGAACAGCCAGGAGCAGTATATTATTTGAGTCCATCGCAGCTCATTTGTCTACACATTGATCACATATAATTATGGCCACCTTGTTTCTAAACCCATTATTCGCTGATTTTAAAGGACACTTGTAGTTCTATAATTACAGACTTTAGCCCTGTATCAGGTCAGAACCCCAAAGACCATCACAGAGCAGCTATAATTTGGGTGGTGGGTAATTATCATTCTCAGCAATGCAGTAACACTAGCATGCTGGTGATGTTAAACAAACAATCGATAATAAATTCAAGCGATTGTATGAAATGGTTACAGGAGTCCCCACGCACTTCTCCCCAGACATGAGGCTCACACGGGTTGCCAGATCAACAAACAATGATGACAAGCGATTACAAGTAAGAGAAGGAGCACCATGGATCCCATCAAAACCCATCTCACCTCTGACTACTATAAAGTATATCCATGTCTGGTTAAAGTAAAAAACAATGAAAGTCTTTCCTGCTGTATAGTTTGTAATAGTGATTTTAGCATTGCCCACAGGGACCTAAATGATTGCAAAAGGCATGTTGAGGTGAGTTTATGTGAATATATACATATATATGGGCCAAAACGTAAAGTTCTATTATCCTTTGGTGTGTGCAATGAGGGGGGGTTCCAAGTCCAGGTCCAGGGGTACCGCCCTAAAATTAATTTTATGCAACTTGGGATGTCTGAAAATATAATCCTTTAATGTGCTAGTGTAAGTTGTGCTCTGTGTGTATGAGTGGATCAGACACAGCAGTGCTACTGGAGTTTTTAAAATCTGTGTTAAATCACGGTCCACTCTATTCGACACTTCTACCTACAGCTTCACCACCAGATTTACCAAATATTTTTAATAATAATAGCCCTTTGGGACAGCAGATGACTAAATAAACTAAATAAAAAAAGTGTGTTCAAATGAAGTTTGGCCACAGGAGGAGTCGTAAAGCACTGTATCTGCTAACCATTACCTGCATTTGTATCTATACGATGTTTGAGCATGTCTGTTTGACTGACTGACAGTGTACATACACAGAGTACAGGCATGTGGACAGAACAATTTGTATAAAAACTTGACAAAATAATGTCACTATATAATATCTACTATATAATATCAATATAATGTCACGTTGGTGTTTGAAGATAACGGTCATATACAAAATATGAGACTGAACCAGTGCTTTAATTGCAGTTTAAAGACATAATCTGATGCACGTATGGAACTCTTTTTATAATCCTTATACACGAGTGTTATAAATCATGCACTTAGATTCAACCATAAAATAGCAATTAGGCAAGGGTGTGGGCTATAAATGGCAGAAGTGGGTGTGGGTAAAGTGATGTTGCAAGCCAGAAGTGATCGATTCACCAGTTAGTGGACTTTTGTCTGCGTGGGGTAACTAAGCTGTAAAGATTACAGCTGGTGACTTCTTATATAAAGGGCCACTGGCTTTGACAGTGTGCATGTGGACACTGCAGTGGATATTTGAAGAGTGTCTTTAGATTGAACAGAATCTACAAGCAGGTAAGAAACTAATTAATTATATTTGCTGAAATATTAACAGTTTTTTTTGTTTAAACTTTAGTTTCCATTGGCTATGTTTATCTTATACTGAATCTCGGCTGTGTATTTTTTTTTTGCTCACAATTTATTTAATATATTCTGTATATTAATTTTATTTTATATTTATTTAAGTATTGTTATTAGTTGTCAGCAATAATTTGAATCTATCAGGTTTTTTATATTCACATTTTGTCCAAATTCATTCATATATATATATATTTTTTATTTATTAATTTTATTATAAATAAGAAAAAAAACACTATATATTATTATGCATTACTACATTACTATATATATATATATATATATATATATATATATATATATATATATATATATATATATATATATATACGATAAATAATCTTTTTTAAATTTTGTATCACATTTATTTATTTATTTATTTTCATTTTTCACTTAATAATGTAAATGTAAATAAGTGTGACTGGACCAACAGAAATGCTCCAAAATTACTTCTATTGAAGTCTATTGTGTATAGTTTTACAGTTCTCTCTGATGAACTTAATAGCTAAACAAAATATTAATAAAATAAAATAAAATATTTATGCATATATTTAATATTCTCTTTGTAGAAAAAAATAAAAGTAAAACAACATATTTAAGGTGATATACTAGTGCATCTCAAAAAATAAGAAGTTACTTTATTTCAGTAATTCAGTTCAAAATGTAAAACTTAAATATTATATAGATGTATTACATACAGAGTGATCTATTTTAAGCGTTTTTTTCTTTTATTGTTAATGATTATGGCTTACAGCCAAAAAAAACTTATAAATCAGAATCTCAGAAAATCTGAATATTATATTAGACAATTGGTACTTTGGGCAGTGTGGGCAGTGTGCCAAGTCCTGCTGGAAAATGAAATCTGCATCTCCATAAAAGTTGTCAGCAGAGGGAAGCATGAAGCGCTGTAAGATTTTGCAGGAAAACACTTCACTGACTTTGAACTTATAGATATAACACAGTGGATCAACACCAGCAGATACCATGGCTTTACAAACTATCACTGATTTTTAGGTTTTCATTGGCTGCAAGCCAAAATCATCAACAATAAAATAAATAAATGCTTAAAATAGATCACTCTGTGTTTAATAAATCTATATAATATGAGTTTCACATAAATTTTCAATGATATTCTTATTTGAGATGCACTAGTATGTATAAACCTGGCACCTTCATTTTCCAGATGGATTAGGCCAATAAAAATGCTTCAAAATGACCTGAAATTGTCTTTGTTGATAATCACCCTTTATCTATGTTTAATGCACATAGAAACATGGAGGTGACGACCCAGCCAGGCCCGTTTGCTCGCACAGAGTTCCAGACTGGGCTGTTTGAATGCTGTGATGACTGCTGCACATGTAAGTCTGATCACTGTGTAATGCTCTGTCCAGTGCTCTGATTAAGACCCCACACACCTTACAGTATTTTTTTACAGTATTATTTCAGCAGGGGTCTTCAGTGCAGCTCTGGCTTTAACTCCTCTTTTCTCTGCAGGCATGTACGGCTATTTCTGCCTGCCCTGCCTGGGCTGTTCCATCGCCAGTGATATGGGCGAGTGCTGTCTGTGTGGTTTAGGCATGCCGATACGCAGCGTGTACCGAACCAAATACAACATTAAGGTCAGTCAGCAGAACACACACTCTGACACACACTAAACTAAACTAAGCTTTCTTAAAATACTGGTTTCTAACAGTACACAGGATTGATTCGATTTGTTTTATTTTATGGATAATATTTCTGTGTTATCTTTATTACAAGAGTTCACTTAAACATTTCATTATCTTATCATGCTCTTAATAAATCAGTAACTACAGTAAATGAGATTAGTTTAAGCTAGATTTGGGTTATTGGTCATTGATTCAGGAACTACTGTAAGTGCTCTGATTCAATATGTATATATACTCATATATGAGGAATTAACTATAAATAGTTAAATAACAACTATAAACTAATCAGTTACTTCTTAAACTGATTGAGTAATGAAATAAATGATTAAACTAAATAATTTAGTATCCAGTTTAAATGATTAAATAATAACTGTGCATACTTAAGTATCTATAAAAACTATAAAATATTCAGTTCTAACTACAATTCCTTTATGAATAATTCAGTAATTATTATGACTGATTTAGGTAAAACTTTAAATGATTCACAACTACTATAATAGTATTACTATATTATTCAGTAATTACAATGAACAAATTAGAATCTACTGTAAATGATTCAGTAACTACTTCAGTTATGTCAGTAGACACTTTAAATGATTCACTAACAACTACAATTGATTCAGTAACTGTCATAAATAATTCAGTAATTTTTACAATTAATTGAGTAGCTACTATAAATTAATCAGTAATTATTACAATTGATTCAGTAGCTACTTTATGTCATTCAGGAACTATTTTAAATGATTCAGTAATTACTATAAATAAATCAGAACTTAGCTACTACAGTTATTTCGGTTGACACTTTAAATGATTCAGTAACTACTACAATTGATTCAGTAATTAATACAAATGAATCAGTAGCTACTGTAAATGATTCAGTAACTATTTTTAAATAAAAGTAAAGTAATGGTAAATTAATTACTATTAATAAATCAGAACATACTATAAATTATTTAGAAGTTACTACAGTTATTTTGGTAGTCATTTTAAATGAATTAATAACTACTACAACTGATTCAGTAATTATTACAATTGATTTAGTAGCTACTACAAATTATTCAATAACTACTACACTTGATTTAGTAACTATTACTATTTGTTTAGTAATTACTACAATTGATTCAGTATCTACTATAAATAATCGAGGAACTTTTTAAAATGATTCAGTAACTACTATGAACAAACCAGAACCTACTATAAATGATTTAGGAACTATTTTTTGATAATTCCGCAATTATTACAATTGATTCAGTAGCAACTATAAATGATTCAGAAACTATTATAATGATTTAACCATGACTTAATAATTACTGTAAATGATTCATTAATTACTACAGTTATTTTAGTAGATAATATAAATGATTTAATAACTACTACAATTGATTCAGTAGCTATTCTAATTGATTCAGTACCTGCTATAAACAGTAGTGGATATGAGTAGTATGATGTGTGATGCATGATGTAGATGTGAATGAACAGCTCCCTCTGCTGTGTGTTTTGTTCTGCAGGGCTCCATGTGTAAAGACTTCTGTATCAGTCAGTTCTGCCTGCCCTGTGCTGCCTGTCAGCTAAAGAGAGACATAGACAGAAGAAAGCAGCAGGGGATCTTCTAAGGTGGACCAGACTCCAGCACACAGCATAACACCAACCCTCACACTCACATAACACTGTTACAGTGAGTGCCTTCATCTCAGAGTCCATCCTGATCCCGAGGGACGTCTCACTGACATGGTCTTCACACTGGTCTAATGGGATGATACTGTGTAAATTTGTATAATAAAAAAAAATGTGAGCAATGTGATCATCAGAATTAATATTAATAAAATAGATCAATGTGTCCACTGTGTGAATCGTGTGGATGTGAATGATTGAATGACTTTTAACTGAGATAGTAAAGACATACAGTATCTTTATTATATCATAACAGTCAGAAAAAAAATCCAAATAGAGGACTTTACAAGAAAAAAAAACTTAACTTTTAATGTAAAAACTTTCATTTTTAATCATGAAACTATGGTACACACTGCAAAACACATGGAACCCTATTAAATGTAGACTAATTATGTTATATAGTACATTTTGAGATACTTTAAGTAATATTATAAGTCTTTTAACTTATTTCTAACTAATTTGAACTAGTTTTAAGTGATTCAATGTTGCGAAATTCAGGAAATAACAAACAACTAATAAATAACACTTTTACCTCTATTGAAAAGTAGCCAAGAGAAGAAGACTTTTTTAGTATATTAAATTGCTTAAAACAAGTAAAAAAGATTAATATTTTATCTAGTACTGATTCATTTTCAGACATTTAAACTAGATTATATAAAAAAAAGCAAAAAGGTTTAATGCTAACTTTTTGGTGCCCCAGGTTAAATTAAACAAATTCTATTTGTGCTTGAAGTAAAAATGAGTGAATAACTTTCAAGCATTAATTTTACAGCCAAATTATTATATAATCTTGTGTTTTTAATATATTGATTTTACCAAATGAACAGTAACCATCCTTTAGATTTAGAATAGGCAGATGTGTGATTTTGCCTGGTAGCAACATTATACACACACATTACATGTATATATATATATATATATATATGCCATTATTTCATCATCAAAAACTGATAGCTCATAACTAATTGTGTACATATTGAGCTCTGTAAAGTTAGCGTCATATTAAATACTCATGTCATCCGTCACACTCTGTGCACACTCAACTTGCAGTAAATCATTTATTGTTTTATCTCTGCTTAAACTGCTGAACAGTAAAATACTGTTTACTACTTTTGTCACATTAACTCGTGTGCCTTAACATATGATATTATTATTACTGCTCAGATTATTACAGTGTAATCACCACACACATCCAGTCTACAGCTGTAGTGTGGGATGTTTATGACAGGGTTGTAGAAGGGGAGGGAATTCTGGGAATGTGGGCTGGATTCTGGGCAGCTTCGACTTCAGATAGCAAGACAGGATGCCTGCTGAACCTCTTGAACTGTAGATTAAATATTCATCCATTAAATTTAATAAAAAAACAGTTATGAACTATTTTGTAAAGGTTTGGTTTATGATATCGTGTGAAGTTCCATTTAAGGGCCTATAAAATTGATGTTTACTATGATGATAATGTTATTAAAAGTGGTAAAATTAAGTGTAAGCTTACATACAGGGCAGTAGTCTACTCAGGGGAGGGGGTGGCAGCTGCCCTGTTTCATGCCTTTCTTATTGTGGTGTAAAATAAAGTGCTTGACAAACATCAACAGATATACACAAGTTTTATTAAGACATCTTCACATACTATATCCATGACATAATAATATGACGTGAACCTCAAAACCTAAAACAGTCACTGTGAATATGTCGTCACATACTGTATGTGCTGCAGCTGATCCAACTGCTTTCAAAACAACGTCTTAACAGAGAACTCAGGCAGCCTGCACACGGCTGGCCTCTCAAGAAAAAAGTCTTTGGAAAGCGTCTCTCATTTTTGATCTAGAGGTGGAGCAATGGCATGGCAGAAAGCGGCAGGGAGTGGAAGGTTTATTGGGACATCTGTGCCTCCATAGCTTGCGCTGTCCACTCCGGTGCCGCCTGGCTGATCTTCTCCAGAAGGTTGTTGACCTGGAAGCAGAGCGACTGGATCTGTTTGTCCCAGGTCGGGAGCGGTTCTCGTGCTAAAAGGACAAAAAGAGAAGCAATTAAAGCTTTTATATAATGGCAGTCAGAAGCACAAGGGCGGAGACGTTATTAATAAGGAGACCTGTGCATGCGCAGTAGCCATGGTGCATTCTTAAGCCAAAAGCCACAAACTATTCAAAAGGTTTTTATTCAGATCTTATTAGTGATGAAAAATGTGTTACAAAATATTCGAATCTTCAGTTCACAGTATTTTGGTCTCTCCCCATTCAAACAGATGGGAGACAGAAGTTGACCACCAAGTGAACAGCTGACTTTGGTTCGTCAAACCAAGCAGTAGACCAAACCAATTCTCTATTTAAGCAAAGTGTCAACCATATCCGGCTGCAGAATCAATCAGCTGGATAAACTGGCATTCTTCTCAAACAGTTAAGTGACTCAGCGACCTCCCACAGTTTCTAAATCAGTTTTTCTGATTTGCTATTTGTAGGTATATGTTTGAGTTTTGTTCTATAAATTACAGACATTTCTCCCAAATTCCAAATAAACATATCGTCATTTAGAGCATTTATTTGCAGAAAATGAAAAATAATGAAATAACAAAAAAGATCCAGAGCTTTCAGACCTCAAATAATGCAAAGAAAGTTCATATTCATAAAGTTTTAAGAGTTCAGAAATAAATATTTAGTGGGATACCCCTGGCTTTTAATCAGTTTTTATGCATATAGGCATGTTCTCCTCCACCAGTCTTACACACTGCTTTTGAATAATTTAATGCCACTCCAGGTGCAAAAATTCAAGCAGTTCAGCTTGGTTTGATGGCTTGTGATTATTCAACTTCCTCTTGATTATATTCCAGAGGTTTTTAATTTGGTAAAATCAAAGAAACTCATCATTTTTAAGTGGTCTCTTATTTTTTTCCAGGTGTGTATAAATCCTAATTCACTACATGAATGTTACAGTCCCCTTGGATTTATAAACTGACTGGAAATCACATGCTCTTTATTTCCTACTGATTTCTTTATAGAGTCTGAAATGTTACAGATTGCAGACTACACAGCTGTCAACATCTTAACCTTCATGCAAACTCAGAGACATACACACACTCTCTCTACTAGGAAATGTGTACAGTTAAACAACAACCATGAGACTAGCCATCTATTTATATATATTTGTGACATAGTATGACTATTTTTTGCTTTTCCTAAATTTCTAGCCGTTATACTCAGACTAGAGCTGCCCAGCAAATACCTGGTCCAGTTTAATACAATACGGCACCAAAGGCAGGTGATGCAGGTTAGAGAAGACCCCACTTACTCTCAAAGTGGACAATGCCATCTATTTGGTCGATGAAGCCATTCATACGGCCCTCTGTGATCATCTGAGACGCAATTTTTTCTGCCTGCAAAGGAATAAAAGTATTGGGGAACATCTGAGTACTGAGCAAGCTGTAAAAGTACAGTATATGTTTATATACATAAAAAAAATACAAAACAATTCCCAATGGTACAAAAAGTCTCAATACTACTGCAGGTAAATTCAAAAACACTAATAACATGCAGTTAGTGAGAAAACAAAGAAATATGCATTTCATCATGATATACAGATACACAATCTTCATATTGAAAATGGTGCATTAGTAAAGTAACCCTATTAAAGCTGTAGAATTAAGTTTTTTTTTACAATTTAAACACTGTATTTTTTTTTTTACCTTTGCAGGTGGGATCTCTAAAAGTGCTCCTAATTCTTCAAATGTTATGTTATTGTACAGCTTGCTAGCAGATAGAAGGTTGTGTTCAATGACAGCCCGATCCAAAATACTCGACCCTGAAAAAAAGATACAAAAATACTTTCATTTATTCCACTTAATTTGATTTAACAGTGCCACTGTAACAGAAATTGGAATGGCCTTAAAATAAACTCATTAAATGGTTGGACTAAAGACATAAATTAAAATGAATGCTATTCTTTTACAGCTTACCATCTGCTGTGGTGGCCTTCTGGTGGGGCATCAGCATTGCTGCAAACTCCTGCAGCTGGTTCCCCCGGATAATTCGATCCAAGTACATCTTCTCTAGGATGCCATAGGCAGCCAGCTGCTGGCATCGTTCATCCTTAAATAGTGTGGCCAGCATACGCGAGCGCTGCTGCCCTACAGACACATAACAGACAGCCTGAGTCTATGTACTGAACTGCTTGATTCAAACTAGTATGAATTCAAAAGCATGACAGAGAACACTTTAAATAATAATATATTGTCAATGTTGTAATTAAAATTACATACCACTTTTACATATCATTTAATTATATTACATTTGGACATCTGAATCATTTAAGCATTTGAATCTGACTTTTTTTTATTACATTAGGTCAGTTTTTTATGATGAATTGACCAATAGAAATGCTCTAAAATTACACTGATTAAAATCTTTTCACACAAATATTTCTTTTCAGTTTCAATTCAGAGTTGACATTAAAACGACAGCATAGATTTGTTATATCCAGTTTTATCTGCTGTGTGGCTAAAGGTAGACCTGACATGATCATTAATAATCAAATTATCGTACAATACATGGACATGACCTCAATAATTTATTGCCCATTATGTTTTTTTTTTTTTTTAGCAACGAGAGGCAAACATGTCAACATTGTTTAAAAACATCTTAATTTTAATTAAACATTTTTTACGTTTAGTTTTGTTGTTTTAAATCACAATATCTGAATATTGTGGCTATAATGGTCATAAAATTACAATAATACCATTTAATATGACTATTTCTTAAACAATTACCATCCAAACACGAATAGTTATTGAGGCAGGCCTAGCTAAAGGTTTTTAATTTTGTCAAACTGAAGATTATTATTAGTTAGGTGTGCTACTAGCTGTTTAGAAAGAAACCTACAGCCACTTCAGCCCTTTACAGATAAGACTGGACATCTGTGTGCTATCTGGAACACCTACATACCTGCGGAGGCCAGAATAGTGCAGTGGAGAGCGTGTTTCAAGGCCTCCAGCCGTTCACTTTCATGGACAATGGATTTGTATGAAAGCTCATTGTAGCGCTGAGCAGCTTCAATGAACTTCCTTCGGTAGTCCAGCACTCTGGCATAGCATACCTGTAAAAATTAAGAATACACAATTAAAATGTTTTGTTCCATATCAGCAACATATTGGCTATTTTAAGGCATCTACAATGTTCTATGTCACAGACTTAAATCAGTTTCTTCATATAAAGAACTTTAAGTATTTTAGCTGTTGGAATCTTTTTAAACAGTTCTTTCATATATGTAACCGTATAAAAATTATTACTGGTGATTAAAAGTGCATGGCAGTCTACTAAGATGTGTTTAATAGTTTGAAGAGTATCATAGAACTGGTATGCTGGAGCCTGTTCGCAAACCAGGAGGTATTCAAATGTTCTAGAGCATCTAATAACAATGACTGCCAGTGTTATAATACATTTGTACATGAGTACATTATATTATCTTTGCATTAGACAGTGTGCATTCTGCACCTTGTAGTGGATCTGCAGCTGTTCATTGGTTGACTCGTTCTGGAGTAAAGACGCACGATTAATGTAGGCCTCAGCCTGAACAGGATCGTCATCCTCCAGATAAAGGCGGGCAATCTTCAGGTAAGTGTCCAACTTGTAGTCGACATTATACTGTCTGAAAACAACCACACAGGAGACTATTATTTTCAGGCAGCATCACATTATGTGCAAACTATAGTATTTGAACTGTCTTAAATTCGTTGGTTTCTTGATGCCATAAAACTATTGCATTTACATATTGAGTATTTCAGACTGGACTACGTTTTTATCAAGGCACAATACATGGGAGCAGTGATCAGAAGAAATCCCTTATATTTTTACGATATTTAAGTTCATCTTGCCACTAAATGATTCACAGAAAATTTAATTCAGTAAAATGTAACAAGAATTTCTCATTTTGAAGAAAGTAGTAGAGATCTTGTGGGCTACTTTAAGGAACAATGATTCTACCAGATTTCTCCTGGATGCCCCCAACCAGCACCACAGTGGATGTGTTCAATTCTGTGAGTAGCTCAACTGTTTTACCAAACTAAGTGTAGATGTGTTGATATTGTCTATAAATAATACAAGACTCTCATCTTGAGAAGAGCTTTGGAGTTATTTTAATATACACATTTTTTTTGTAAATGTAAGATTTTTTTATGTAAAAAAAAGAAATGTATTTGTATTTATCCTAAACAATATTATACTAATCAACACTTCAATTCTAAGGTTTTGCTTTTCAAATGACACACAGATCATGGGAATAAAAAAAAAATCAATTCAAAGGTAAGGTAGACTGACTTACTTCTGTCCTGTCTCCAGAGGTATACCCACTAAAACCTGTGCAGCATTTCTCCAGTCCTCTTCTTTCTCATATATAGTGGCTAGATGCTGTCTGATTGAAGCCACCTGAAAGAAATAGGAAGGTTTAATGTAGCACTCTTGCTAACCAAAGTATAATCATTATATAATAAATATTGGTGAAAACAACATGAGTGTGCATGTTTGAGCACAGTACTGTATAATTGTCCAAACGCACCTGCTCTTCAAAGGAGATAACTCTTGGCTGAATCTTCTCCAGTGTAAAGTGGTAGACAGCTTTAGCTGTGCTGTCGGGTAAATTTGGTAGGTGTGTGCAAAAGTCAGTGAGTAGCTGCCTGGATATCACCAGACTGACATTTTCATTGACCACTGCAGAGGAAGAAGACAACAGAAACATCTCACAGCGAGAAATATATAAACTTGGTGTACCAGAGGTTAAATAACAGCTAAGGGTGTTTAACACCTGAAAATCCAGAGCAGAGTCCACACCAAGGTTTGCGTTTTTGTTACATTAGATACGTATGGTCCGGTTAGTTTAAGTATGGTCCGTCATCATCACCTACTTGTAGTAAATCTCCCTAAACTTCACATTAATTAGTTTGTAGAATGTTGTTACTTCTGTGAACTGCTTTTCCAGGTGCTGTGCCAAAGTTTACCTCTCTACCAGAATTGAACTCTCCATCGCAGAGATAAAAGATTCCCCTCGGATTGCTTTCATTTCTGTTTATAAATAAAGCTTAATCTACAGTTACAGTAGATACTGGAATCACCAGCGAAAGTGTTTGCATCCATGTGTCTGCATGACGTGCCTGCACGCCAATGACACGCATTTCAGCACAACACCAGTTCTGCCTCAGCTTCCAGTAATTGGTCCAAACGTTTGAAACCATCTAGAAGTGTTTACACACTGAAGATGGACCAAACCATTAATCAGTATATTTTGTCCTTTGGACTCTTTGATCTGTTGTTTGCAGACCCTTTCACACGTTGTTATTTTTTTTTCTCTTTTTTCCCGTTTAGTGTTATTGCATTTCAAGTGAAATGCTCCAAAATGACTCTTTTTAAATCTGAGAATGTTTGTCCTTCTTCTGTGAAAAGACCATTTAAAGCTACAAGGTGTTCTCTAATGAAATGTGTGTTGGAATACTTACTGGCTTCAACAAATGCTTTCAGTGCCTCCAGTTGTTCTGCATCTGTGAACTGTATTGCCTTATCCAGAATCTGACGATACCTACAATAAATGCATATTATACATTAAAAATGCAGTCCGAAAACCAATATACTGGCTTATCAGCTGTTGTTTATCTGTACACTTTTAAAGCTCTCAGTGCCTCATTTTAAATGTCAGAATTGTACCAATAAAGTGCGGAGCTACTTTGAGGTTTCCAGCTGGCATTTCAATGCTGAATCAATGTTGATGCATACAAATTATGCAACTAGCTAACTATCTAACTATATAACTAACTTAGTGAATATACACAGCTCTGGGAAAAACAAGAGACCACTTAAATATGATGAGTTTCTTTGATTTTATCAAGTTAAAAACCTCTGGAATATAATCAAGAGATGAATGATCACAAGCCATCCATGGATGATCACAAGCCACATTTATGCACCAGGACTGGCATTAAGTAATCAAAAAGCAGTGTGTAAGATTGGTGGAGGTGAACATGCCAAGATGCATGAAAACTGTGATTTAAAAAACAGGTTATTGCACCAAATATTAATTTATTAAAATCTTTATAGACTATATAGATATTGCACGTTAGCCAGAATTAGAATCAACAAAGCTACTTAGCTTAGCATGCTAACAAGCTAACAACCATGCAGATAGGTCTGTGGTTAACTAGGTGCAGATACACTGTAATAAAATAAACAAAAAGTGTCCGAGTATAACGATTATTAAAAGCTTATATAATATGTTTTTTTGTAAAAGCTAGCTTTCACAAAAGTCGGAGTTCTAAAAAAAAATAAGCTCACCGGCTTAGCTATGGTAGCTAGCTAGTTAACTCCTCGATTAGCATTAGCATAAGCATAAGCAGGCTCCTACAGTTAGCTGTTACAGTTAGCATGAGCGAGTTAGCTAGCATGTAGCTGCACCTTCTAGCCACGTCCTGGATCTATATTAGCTATATTAAACCCGCTGTAATAAAGCTGCTGGGCTGGATCTGCACATAAGGGAATAATAAATAAAAGCCGCAGTAGAAATCCGTACTTTCCAGCGAGGTCTTTGTGAGATCCGCTGGAGTTCATCAGCTGGGCGAGCTCCTGCCGCACACCGGACGCCATCTTCCCCAATACACAACAACCAGCAGCGCGGAGATCTGATTTCTGACAGGCCGAAGGGCAGCGCACTCTCCACGGGGTACAGCACCACCAATGGCCGGTGTTCTGTCGAGTTGTGCTATCTTGTCAAACCGTGCTACCCTCGTGTATATTTAACTGTAAAAATACAAAAGAAGCACCATATTACAGCATGTTCACAGTAGAAGTCCCAGTAGATGTCGCTGGCTAGTATATGTATTTGGATAGCATAAATCACTATATCATGTTAAGGTTATGGCAATGAAAGCTTTTTTAATAAAAATAATTATTGTATTTATTATTATTAATAATTTTAATTCACACTTTTGTGCAATGACAGTGAGTCCAAGAAAACAAATAATATATTTTTTATATAAAAAAAACACGAGATCAAAAAGTAAAAGTAAAAAAGTAGGTCAGCGCATGCGCAGTACCTTTAAGAAGCATATATCGATGGGTAACATAACTCGACAGAACACCAGGCCCTCCAATCAATTACCCGATGGTGGCAGGGACTAGGCGATATGGTAAAATAATAAAATCGATTTTCGATATTCTTCAAATATATATGAGTGATTAGATTTTTTAGTTCTTACATATCAACTCAATACAACAGATTTGCCAAACTAATAACAAGGAGCAGAAATTTCAAATATGCACATTCATACTAAATTCATAAATAACTCATAACTACCTATAATATAACTAAACATATAAACTAAATAAAAAAAAAGTCTTCAGAGGAAAAAGGTATGACCCCTATACATCTGGATTGCATTTTACAATTTTTCACACTGGTGTTTGCTTTTCAGTTTGGCACTAATTCCACTTCATACCCGGCCAAAAAAAACTTAACTAAAATGGCAAATAGCTTTTTGACATTTCATTTTACCTCCCAAATAATAGGCGGTATATCCCCATTTGCCTGACAATGAAATTTGAAATGTTTTTCCCACTCCTCCATGCAGAAGTCTTTCTGCTGTGTGAGGATTCACGTAGTTTTCTGTACAGATGGCCTCACATTCTTAAAGACCAATTTATATTTCTGTAGCAAACCTATGCCATACCCTATGCAGACCCTACCCAAAAGTGTAACAGTGCACTGTGCGATGCGGACAGCAGCAGCTGTGATTGGTCCTCTGAGTCGTTACTAGTTAGGGTTTAGGGAGGGAGTAGTGTGGAAGATGGGTTATGAATATGCCATAGTTATAAGTTAGGGTGTAGTAAGCAGTTGTATATGTGGCACTGGGAGTTGGGAGTAGTGTGGAAGATATGTTGTGTATATGGTGTAGTTAGTAGTTAGGGTGTAGTGTATAGTGAGCAGTATATGGGTGTAGGGAGTAGTTTGGAAGATACTGTAGTTAGTAGTTAGGGTGTAGGGAGCAGTTGTATATGTGGCACTGGGTGCATGGAGTAATGTAAAAAAGTATGTATGTATGTATGTATATGGTATTGTTAGTAGTTATAGGTGTAGTGTAAAGCAAGCAATGAAATGGGTGTAGTGAGTAGTGTGGAAGTAGTGTTGTGTAGTTAGTAGATAGGGTGTAGTGTATAGTAAGCAGGATATGGGTGTAGGAAGTAGTGCGGAAGAAGTGTTGTGTAGTTATTTAGTGTAGTTAGTAGATAGGGTGTAGTGTACAGTGAGTAGTATATGGGTGTAGGGAGTAGTTTGGAAGAAGTGTTGTGTAGTTATTTGGTGTAGTTAGTAGATAGGGTGTAGTGTATAGTGAGCAGTATATGGGAGTAGGGAATAGTGTAGAAGAAGTGTTGTGTAGTTAGTAGAAAGGGTGTAGTGAATAGTGAGCAGAATATGGTTGGTAGTTGTAGGGAGTAGGGCGTAGGGAGTAGCGTGGAAGATGAGACACTAGAAGGAGCCAACTCCTGCGCGCGGGCGTTCCCTGTAGACGTAACACGCGGGTTCCCATGGAGGCGGAGCCTCATTATGGGATGTTAGGGGTGAAATGGCGCTCGGCGCGGTATTTTAAACAATCGGATCTGTTTCGGGAAACGTAGCGAGAGAAAAGCGGTGCGGGGCCCAGCTGTACCGGACCGGACTGGGCCGTGCACGAACACGGCGACAAGCGTCCACATTCCCGAGGAAGCGACCGTAATAGAACTGTAAGATTCCCGGTGCTGAGCTGCGGGTTTGGGGGGATCGGAGCGGGTTAGCCGCCGAGCTAACAGCTGATATGCGCTGTTTAGGTTCAGCAGGGCGGACTTTCTGTTCAGCTGCGGCTTCGCTGTAAAACTGCTGACACCCTGAATAGAAGTGGCTCAAAATAGAGCTGCAGACCACTGATTAATGTTATAGGACTATACGATTATAATATAAGTATATATCAGTTAATTTACAGTCTAATTGAGGGAGGAAATTGTGACATTTTTTCTGGTAGCTTAGCTAGCTTAGCTTAGCTTAGCTGAGTTGACAGTAATGACAGCAGCTATTTAGTGAGTTAGCTATAGCTAGTTAATGTGTTTTTTCTGAAACAGGAGGGCTATATTACATTTAATTAATGTAATATATAACATTTTAACCCCTTAATAGTGTGAAATCGAGGCAATTATTTTTATTGATCTTTTATTATGATTGATTAACTAATTAATTAAAATAACTATAATGTTACTAGGTTAGAGCTTGAGAAGAATCAGATTTTTTTTATTTGTGCTGTAAACTGATTGTATTGGTAGCTTAACAGAATAAACTTACAAGTTTAGTTGCATTACATCTTTTAAGGTTGACAATGAAAAAACAACCTTAAAATAACATTTATTTATCATTGCTTAAGGGGTAATTTAAGATTTAAAATATTTGAGCAGATGAGCTTTTCAACACTTTTCTTCACTGCAAACCATAACATTGATTCAATGCATTAATGATGAAAGGTGGAATGTATTTTGAGATTAATAGCTGGCATTAGGTGTTTTTAAAGAAATCACCTGGCATTTAAAAATATGCTAACATGCGGCAAAATATGTGTCAATAAGAGCATGCATTATGGTTTGAATAATAATCAAGCTTATTTTAATCAAGATAAAATATAATAAGTTTTGTAGCTAGTGCTAAGCAGAACCGATGCTGTGCATCACAAATTTTTAGGTCTGCAACGAATGATTATTATGGTATTCAACTAATCTGAATTATTTTTTTCAATTAGTCAACAAATATTTCTGCTATGTCCTCCACTTCTAAAAACAATTAAAACAGCTGATCATGAGATTTAAAAGGAATTTACGTGTCTAAATGTTGTATAAATGTAAAAAGATACTGACACTTAGTGAGTAAGTATGTAATCTGTTGTGTTTGGGCACTTTTGGAGTTGAGCATAAACTGTTTGAGTGAGACATTTATCCATCTCCCATTGCGTTTCTGTCCCCAGCACTTGTGTAATACGGCACTGTTGCAAATGAACGATTAGTCGACAATAACATTTGTAGTCAAATCAACATTATCGAGTTTATTGACTAATCATTGCAGCCCTATGATTCTTAACATTGCAATTCTTTAGGGTATTTTTGCAGTAAGGATATTCTTGCAGATATGAGCAAACATTGTTTTTTTTTGTTAAATTATTTTTTAAATATTTTACTTATTATAAATGTAAAGACATTATGTAGAAAAACAACTCTCTAAACTTTTGTCTGTAATAACTTACCCAGACTTTAACCAGATTGTGTATGAAACAATATAAAGTAATATAACAACAAAACTCTACAAGAATACTAATGTGCAGATTATTTATAGATTATTAAACTACAAAAAGTGCAAATAAACTGAACATTTTTGCTATTTTCGCAATATTTCGTTTTTGTTTTAACGTTTTTTAACCACACCTACTCTGCATACTAGCAAATAAACTATTGTAATTGTTTTTTTATGTATATATTTTTTGCACGTTTGAATATGCTTTTTAAACTCTTTACCTCCACGATAATCCCACTAAAAACCCACCAAAACTAACCAAATCCCACCCAAAACGCACCAAGCCGCTCCGCTGTTGTTTTTCTCGCGTCTGGAAATGAACTGATGACGAGTTGAAAATGGCGGATCTTTCGAAATCCAACCCGGGCCTGAAATAGAAACACAGCCCCGCTGCCCGCTTTCCGCAGGGCTCTTCATCACCACACCTCGCCCTGTTCAGCCTGGATATGTGTACTTTTATATCGACTAATGATTATTCAGAGAATGCAGAGTAATGTCGCGATTTATGTCATTTAAACAGGAGCAGCGCTGCTGAAAAACATTAACGCTAGCTGCCTGACTCGCCTTTCTGACCAGCACTCACACTCACAGAGAGAGGAGGTAGGACACAAACTGTAATTTTTTTGTTAGTTCTGAGCTGATTAAAGAGACCTAAACCGTATATACCATAAGATTACATCCAAATAAGCCTTTAAATAATACTTTAAACATTCACAGGCACCGTATTTTATATATGTTAAGACCCTTAGCTTTAAAACAGCTAGAAAAACAAAGCCTCTGGTAACTAACCTAACGTTACTGCGTTTAGATATAGCGTCAGGTTGGTTAAGCTATAGAATTAATTATTTAACTAGCTAGGAAGTTAGCGTTAGTTTTAAGATCAAATTTCAGGAATTTACCAGCAAACCAGTCCGTGTTTCTTTAGCCAGAGGCTGTTGGCTCCTACAGTTTTATGTACTGAAACCTATAACCTAATGTTAGGTTAGCTAACCCTGCTAGGTAGGTAAGCTAGCCACACAAATATTAGCCAGCCCTGACAGCTCATCCCCCTTTACAGCCCTGTTAATGTTAATCTGGTTTATTTCCTAATCCACACAAGCAGAGAGTTATTAAGTAAAAACGGTGTCTGTTTTAATAGCGCACCATTCGCCAAATAAGCACCTAGTTTTTGGCCAAAAAACAGTTCTTCTTGAATCTGTACTATTTCTATTTCAGTTTGTTTACTTGCTGATTAGTAACTAACAACAGTAAGGCCACTGTTGACGCTCAATATAATATTTGTTTTTGAATAAATGCTGTTTGCATGTTAGTATGGAGCATATAAGGTGAAATTGTGTAAAAAATAAAATAAAAATAAATATTATGTGGGAACGAGATAATTAAGCCTTCCAAAAAAAGTCTCCATCTGGATTGAACTATCCCAAAAAAGACAGGGGATCATGAGATTATCATTTTCACACATGGCTTGTTCACCTTAACCTCATTGAGAATCTTTGGGATGTGCTGGAGAAGGCTTTGTGCAGTGGTCAGACTCTACCATCATCAATGCTGCAAGATCTTGGTGAAAAATGAATGCAACACTGGATAGAAATAAATCTTGACATTGCAGAAGCTTATCGAAACAATACCGCAATCAAAGCTAAATATGGTCCAGCATAAGTATTAGTGCGTGACCTTTTTTTGGTGGCAAATTTTTTTAAATATGTTGTGGTCACTGCTAATAATTTTGTTCCCACTCTTTAAATAATATGTTGTGGCAATGCATTACTATTAAAAAAAAAAGATAATATTCCCTTATGGGCTTTTCCCTTATGGTTTATTGTCACAAAACTACTGTTAATACCAATTTTTCTTAACATCTATTTACAAATTTTACTTGAAATTAAATTATTTCTACTAATGGCCAAATATTTTTTAGTTAATATCAGTGACAGTACCCCATAAAGAAATTGTTTGTGCTAAATTAAATCTGTGACTGAATCAAAATTAATATTTGCCTTCGACTGTATTATTACAATGTTAATCATGTTTTAATCAGGTGTGCCAAACCTATAAATGAATTTATTAGCTGTTAAAAAGCCAGGCACCCTTTTCTGATGAATATGATAAACCAATATAGCATCTGTTTGTTTTAAGCCACATTATCATGTTTAATTGGAGCCCTACTTAAAATTTAGTGTTGCAATACTTTTTTTTTTTTAAACACTATTCATTTTTTCAAGTATTTGTTTACATTTAAAGATTGGTTTCAAACAGTGGTTCATTTAGTGTTGTGTTTAAAACCTACCCACTAGAGGGCATTGCTGCACCCTGTAATATGACATTGTTATTGGTGAAGTTTTCCTTTTAGCAAGTGTTTGGCGGTCATTCCCTTCACTGACCTGTATAATGTGTCTTTGTTTCAGTGACTGAGTGCGTGTGAAAGGATGGACGTGGTGTCGCCCGATCTGAACAGTATCCTCCCTGATGAGATCATGGACACTGAGGCCATTGCCATGGAGGAGGATCCTCCCAATGAACCTCCTGCACCATCCGTGCAGTCAGAACCAGAGCCAGCTCAGGTTCCAATGGAAATAGAGGTGTCTGAAATTGTCAGCTTGTGTCCTGCTACCGCTCCAACACAGAAGACGCAAGCTCTGACCACATCCACCACCACGGACTCCACTTTATGCAGCATCAGCTCTGGAACGCAGCTTATTGTAACCTCTGCTTCCTCTGCTGGCCTTAAGCCTGTCACTTCCTCCACCACTCAGTCCAGCAGTGCTGTAGTGGGCCAGGGCCTTCCCAAACTCTCGGCCCCTTTGACGCTCCCAGCCAACCACCAGCTGATTCTCAGCAAAGTGGCTGCTGATGGCAAGTCTCCAGGCACCACTGTCCTCAAGCAGGAAGGCCAGAAACTGTTGGTCACTGGACTCAGTAAATCTGGGCAGCCCCTCGTGCTGGCGCTGCCTCACACGTGGAGCAAGCCCGCCACGTCTCAGGGCACGGGGGACGGCAAAGCTCAACCCACGCAGTTTAAAGTGGTGACAACAGGGGCGAAGCCTGTCATTGGGGTGCAGGCTGTGACATCGACCAGCCAGCTTCTGGGGTCTTCAACGTCTCTGCAAGCACAGCAGCTCAAGACTGTTCAGGTGTGTATGTGTGCATACACAGGTAGCGCTGGGTATGGGACACCAAGAAAACGAATGAAATGATCATCGTCTAAATCTAGAATTTAAAAAGCATTACTTTTTTTACTTCTGTGCTAAATTTATTCTCACTATTTTCATATTTCCTAGAATACTAGATTACAGTGTACATTAACGTTTTAAGGCCAAATTAATCATTGTATGTTTTTTTTTTTTATGGTTTCATAGTTAGCTAAACTTTTGGCTGTCTGTTATTTGTGTAAATATACGAGGTGCTTGTCTCCTCCTCGATCAGCAGGTTAAGCAGGATGTGAGAAGTAAAAGCAAAATATATCAGGTTGTTACCTTTAATTATTTAAATCATAATTGAAATTCTAATGTAAAATTGGCAACCTTTTTTATGATGGTAGAATGGCTCATACAGTAAACTTATTTGCCGAAAATCCATAAATGTTAAAAGTATCACAATAAAGCAGATTGTTTATGAAGACAGAAACACTAAAACAGTCCTAATAATGTTTTTATTAATGTTCTATTTTAAAGCCAGCCAGATCTACACATGTCTGGTAATTTATAATAATAATAATGATAGTAATATTAGTAATATTATTTTATTTATATGAATAGCACATCCCTGAAAACTCCAAAGTGCTTAACAACACAGGCGTAAACAGGAGCAGGAACATTAAGACAAGCATGCATGTATGCAAACACAATAATAATGCAGTTAATACTGCAAATAAAAATGACAGTGTATAATGGAAAAAAATAAAATAAAGAAATAAGGAGGAAATAGAGATGAAGAATGGCTTATTTTTGTAGCATCACTAGTAAAAAAAGAAAAAAAAACAAACCTAGAGTAGTTGATGGTCTTTAAACTTCAAGACAAGAATGTTGTATCTTAATTTTTTTAATCTCTTCTCTTGTGGCTCCAGCTTCAGCTAAAATATGGTGTTCTGATTTATTTATGTATCTTCTTTAATTTGATGTCCTTCTTTTGACAGATAACAAAAAAGACACCGGTCTCCACAGCAGGGCCCATGATAACTAAGCTGATCATCACAAAGGCCTTAAACAGCAAGGGTCTGACAGGTCAGGCTGCAGTGCAGGCTCCCATGGTCCCAGGTGATGTTCTTCTTCTTACCTTGAGCACAGCGTGCAAGTTGTAATTGTCAGTAACTTGCAGTTGTAGGCTGTAGGACTGTGCAGTTATCCAGGGGGAGTTTGAAAATGACTTGGTATAAGTGTATAAATGGGAACGTATTAATATATTGGTGTAAATTTTGGATTTTTAAATATTTCTGTGCTTCTTTCCTTCAGGGAGGGTGCTTTCACAAACCACGCCATTGACTCCTCCACGGAGCATTGCTGTCGGGGAAGCAGTCAGCACACCACAGAACATCTCCAGCAGCAGCAAAGTCGCCATATCTCCCCTCAAATCTCCCAGCAAGGTGGTTTTTTTTTAGAGGACACCTGAATAAAGCTTTCTAAAATTTAAGATGTCAAAGGTACCAAAGAATATGTATTTAGTGAACTTCCAGTATCTTCCAAAAGTAGGTACACCTCTCACATACTTGTAAGTATCTCTGCAAATTGAATTATGTAAAGTTTGTTAACTGTATGAAATGCTGCTTTAAACTAAATAAAACTATGCCTTGTTGAGCTAAAAGGGAAAAAAAAATGAATTTTCTGAATTTTATAAGGCACTGGATCTCAATCCTGGTCCTGGAGGACTGACTCTGCACATTTTGATGTTAACCATGCTCCAACCACACCTAATTCAGCTAATTATCTAATTAACAAGCCCTTCCTCTGTGATCGAGAGATCTCTGGTTCAAATCCAGTTCATGCAGCTTGCCACCATCTGCCGGAGCCCTGAGAGAATACAATTGACCTTGCTCTCTTAGAGTGAGTAGATGATGCTCTTACCTCTCATCACTCCAAAGGGTGATGTGGATCAGCACAAGGCGTCTGTGAGCTGATTTATCAGAACCGAGTTGCTGCACTATACTCTGAGCGTGTTGTGATGCTACTCGGCAATGCTGCATCAGCAGCAGCTTGAAAAGAGGCGGAGCCTGACTATACATGTGTCAGAGGAGGCATGTGCTAGTCTTCACCATCCTGGTGTTGGGGCATCACTAGTTGG
The DNA here is from genome assembly GCF_023375975.1 of Astyanax mexicanus. Taxonomy (NCBI): domain Eukaryota; kingdom Metazoa; phylum Chordata; class Actinopteri; order Characiformes; family Acestrorhamphidae; genus Astyanax; species Astyanax mexicanus. The sequence goes on along the minus strand of NC_064427.1, from coordinate 22,627,300 downwards.
GTTGGGTTGGGTAATTGGCCTAGTAAATTGGTGAGGAAAATAGAATAAAATTTGAAATCCAGAACTAGCCCTTCTGTTGGAGTAGAAATCACTAAACTGTGTCTTCCATGTGTCCTCCAGGGTTGAAAACTACTCTTTAATTGTCTTTGAATAAACTTTATCTCCTTTGTTTTTTCTTTTCTGCTCAACATACAGCTGACGGTGGTTTCAGTGGCCAGCCAGCCTCCAAACTCTCCTCAGAAATCCATGACACTGCCTTTAAATGTGGCTCTTGGCCAGCAGATCCTCACTGTGCAGCAGACTTCAACAACCTCCCCAGTTAAAGCAGGAACCAGCCAGTCCACTGCCCAGGTAGCTCACTCACTATCACATTGTTTCAGGGCACTAACCAAACACAAGCCAGGCCCAGGGCTTTGGATACTGTTTTTAATGTTTTGGCATGTTCAGAGCTGCTGTTGTGTTTTTAGTAGGCCACTATTCACCTTTTCCAAGTCAAACGTAGCTGGAACCCCTTTTATTTTAGAAACTAAAGGGTACTATTGATACTAAATGGAAAATTACATGTCTGAATAATGCAGCATGTTGTATTTTGCAGATGTTTTCATGCGTATAGAGGACTCTGAATGAAATACCATGTTTTCCCTCTGCTGTGTTCACAGGCAGTAAAGCCAGTGCAGACAGTGGCGATAGGTGGCACGCCTCAATTTAAAACAATCATCCCCCTGGCCACACCCCCCAACGTTCAGCAGATACAGGTGCCCGGCAGCCGCTTCCACTACGTGCGCCTGGTCACAGCTACAACGGGGGGCAGCACCCAACACACCGCCAGTCCCAGCACTAACACCAACCCTTCCATCCAGCCAGGTACTGGGATGTAAAACAAACTTATTTTCTACAGTTTTATACACAACCCAACCCTGTATTTTATTACAGAGAGTGTACAATTTCAGTTTAATTGAATTATGTCAAGTAAAAATGTAATGTAAATCACTATAATGCACATAGAATAATATTTAAATAGGATATTTTTTGAGAATCGGCTTCTCCAGGTGCTTTTTGTCTGCCAGTCAATACATAATAAATACTGTGTATCATAAGATAATCTATAAATATTGTGATATCATATTTTGCCAAATCACCCAGCTCTGTCAGTGCATGATTATGTACGTCAAGGACAGAGACTTTTATAATGTTCATATAAATATTGGAATTAGATCATATTGACGGAAATTAAGTATGTTATGAATGTATAAAGCATATCTCATGTTGAGCATATCATCCAGCTCTAGTCCAACATACAGATGATGCTTTTATGTTTGTAAGCCAAAATGGTTAGATGGCTCTCTTTCCCTTCATCACTCCAAAAGGTGATGTCAATCAGCACAAGGCATCTGTGTGCTGATGTATTGGAACCAAGTCGCTGCGCTTTCCTCCGAGTGCGCTGTGATGCTACTCGGCAATACTGCATCAGCTGCAGTTCAAAAAGAGGCGTAGCCTGACTTCACATGTATCGGAGGAGGCGTGTGCTAGTCTTCACCCTCCTGGTATTGGGGCATTACTAGTGATAGGGGGAGTCCTAATGAATGGGTTGGGTTATTGGCCGTGAAAATGGGGGGAAAAAAAATAGAAAAAAAAACCCAGTACAATTTTTGTAAATCAGTCATGGGGACATTAGGCAAAATAAACATCTATTGATTACATTTTACTAATTATTTTGAAAGGCATATCTGAAATATCCAATATATTTATATTATATTATATTTGTGGGTTGGTTTTCCAGGAAACGTTTATAGGAAAATATTTTTCATCTCATGTGACTGCATGTGTTACATGTATCATGTGACTTACATGCCATAGGAATCTAAGCCGAATCCTTACTCTAAGCTCAGTACTTTAATAGTTTTTGGCCCTTTTATTGCTTCTTTAGTTTAAAAAGTTCAATATAGTTTATAAGAGGAGATTATAATGTTTGGGTGCCTTTTCTTTTTCTAAAGGTAAGCCCATGATGATGAACACTGCTGCTGTGAGGATGTCTGTTCCCATAGTCCCAGCACAGACCGTCAAACAGGTAACCTCTCATCTCAAACACTCCACTCTCATAAGAGAGTGTTTATCTTGATGCCACTTGTAGCTGCAAGACTTTTTTTTGGCATTGTTGACACAAATGCACAAGATATTAATTAAAACCCAAAGATATTTATATTAGAACAGATGTAGATAAACCTACATTCAGCGCATATAAAAAACAAATCTTATTCTAAAAAAGTTTTTAAGTCAGAGGGAAAAAGCTTTTTTTCCAGATTTATTTATTCTAATATTAGTATTTTAACAAGGTGTTTTTACTTCCCCAGTTGTCTAAATTTTGCCTGTATCTGACAAACCTCATGCATTCTATCAATCAATCAATCTATCAATTCTATCTATATCAGTTCCCTTATGCAGCTTTTGTTTGGGCTTCTTTCAGTTGATGATTTCAGCCATGGTCAGATGACCAGTTGCTGTGTGAGATTGATAGTATTTAAATTAGTAGATGTTTTAGCCTTAACCCTGCATTGATCTGCTTTAATTTCTCCTCAGGTGGTTCCAAAGCCCATGACCTCAGCAGCCCAGGTGGTGACCACCAGCCAGACGCAGCAGCGACTCATCATGCCAGCCACCTCACTGCCTCAGATTCAGCCCAACCTGACCAACCTGCCCCCGGGCACCGTGCTCGCCCCTGCCCCTGGTGCTGGAAACATGGGCTACGCTGTGCTGCCAGCTCAATATGTTACACAGGTCTGTGTGTGTGTGCTTACCTTTTTAGTTGGCTAGAAAATATTACACCACATTGTCTAAAGACTGTACTTCAGCACAGTTAATCCAACATTTTGTTCTTTCTGACTAATATAGGCTTTCTTCCTTTTGTTGATTTAATGTGATTGTTTTGAATTACACACGTCAGGTGTTATTCGTCATCCTTAAAAAAAGTTTTAAAGGTTCTTAAATCTTTTTAGCTAAAACAAATGCTTTAATTTTTTCTTAAAGGTTCTAAAAATGCCACCAACAATAAATACCAAATTTCATAAGATAACAATAAAGTCTAGTGATTTAAGGGCATGGGAAGTGTATGTTTAAAGGGGATATATGCTTTTGTATTTCTACTTTGGTCTTGACTGCTCCTATAAACACTCAAAGCACAAAAAAAATCCATCTATCTGCTTTCTGTTTGGATGCTCCCTTATTCTGATGTCACAATGAGGAATCCAGCATAGAACCACCCTGGCTCCACCCTCTTTATCTGTCAATGCCCACCAGAGCCCTGCCCACTAAATCAGTTAAAGAAACATCATTTTGGAATAGATTAGCATGTAGACTTCGTCTGAGGGAGGGATCTATACCTACTGTCCAGCTCATTCAGAAAGGGACTGAAACTAAGAAGAATATAGTTGGAGAGATCTTGTTGAATTTTGTTTGATTTTGTTGAAAGAACAAAGCCCATAGACCTGTTCTAACTTGGGTATAATAACGTGGGTATAATGTGCCCCCTTTAATAAAAAAAAAAAAAAACAGCTTGGTTGTCTCCAGGTCTTCACCGGACACAATTAAAGAAGATTTTATTTATTTTTATTTTTTTTTGCAAAATGTTAAATTATATTTGCAATATTTGATTGTTAGAAAACGCAAAGATTGTTTTTATGTACTTGGTATTTTATAGGAAAATGTTTTAAAGACCCTTTAGAGCATGCAGTGCAGCTGAGGTGAGCCAGTTTGTGTCTAATTGATTCTGCTTGTTTCTTGTAGATTCCACAATCGGCATTTGTGACTTTGGCCAGCAATTCTGGTTTCTCCGCCCCAACCTCCATTCAGACCCAAGCCAGGCTTCCTCTCAACGGGTAAATGACCCACCATGCACTGCATCTGTTTTTGTGCTGTGATGAAATTTAGAAATGCACCAGCAGTCTAAAGCAGTCCAACATCATAATCCGCTTGTTGTTGTTGAAAAGTGGCTTTTCTCTCCAGCTTACTGACAGATTGTTTTAAATAATCAGATGATCTGCCTAACTCATTTAAAAAGTTATGCACTGATGAGCCAAAACATTATTATTGTAATACTACTGTAATTATATATTATCTGTAATTATTATTGCAGTTATCTGTAATACTCCTTTTGCAAGAGATCTGAACACGTCCTGTGATATGTGGTGCCAAGACAAAAGCAGATTTTTGCACAGTTATTGGATTTCTCAGTTTTTGCATTAAAGATCATTTCTTCTCTTAGCAGAAATTCTGTCTTCACGGTTTGGGACGATATATTGATCGCATCGATACATGGTGTAAAATATCAATATTTTTATTGGAACCTATAGTGGGTGAATGTTTACGAAATGCTGAGGCAGAAAGTTTGTACTTTACGCTGCTTTCTTCTGTGACATTATTGACTGGTTGCAAAGTAGATATGTGTTTTCATCTCTGCATATAAACATACTGTACACTGGTTTATGTATTTGTTTGATTTAATTCTTTATTTTGTTTTATGCTTTAACACTTTTTTTTTTGTCCTTTTTGCAGTTTATCAGCACCAGATACAACCTCAAGACCACGAAAGCCTTGCAACTGCACAAAGTCACAGTGCTTGAAACTGTAAGTGTGCCTTTACTTCTGGCTGCTGTTATTAATTTCCAGAACATCTGCAGAGCAGACTTCTGTCTGGGTTTGAGAGCTTAGTAAAAGCTGCGTGTTTCACCTGCAGGTATTGTGACTGCTTTGCGAATGGGGAGTTTTGTAATAACTGCAACTGCGTAAATTGCTTCAACAACCTCGACCATGAGAGTGAACGACTCAAAGCAATTAAGGTACAGAGTAGCTGTAGTTCCTACATGACACAATGAAAAAAACTGAAAACAGATTTTAGGCATTTCATGAAATGATGAGCTATAAAATATGTTCTTGTGCTGTAGGCTTGCTTGGACAGAAACCCAGTAGCCTTTAAACCCAAAATTGGCAAAGGAAAAGAGGGAGAATCAGACAGACGGCACAGCAAAGGCTGCAACTGCAAGAAGTCTGGCTGTCTGAAGAATTATTGCGAGTGCTATGAGGTAATTCAGCCCTTTATTTTATACAGAGATTTGCTGTTTTTGCTCTATTTGCTTCCAAGTGGCGATATTATCCACAGTTATCCAAGCAGTGGTGCCATCATCTGGTGATTCCATTTATAGCCAGAAGGCCTTGAGAGCACAGTTGGCCTAGCTCTCTCTGGATGGGTTGCATGGCTTTACTCTGATTGATGGGTGGAATTTGGAAACAAGTGAAAATGTAAAAATATCTTTTGTTCTTAGGCAAAGATCATGTGCTCGTCAATCTGTAAGTGTGTGGGCTGTAAGAACTTTGAGGAGAGTCCAGAGAGGAAGACGCTGATGCATTTGGCCGATGCTGCAGAAGTGCGGGTGCAGCAGCAGACAGCAGCTAAGACTAAGCTGTCCTCTCAGATATCAGACCTGCTCACGAGAACTACACCAGCTATCACCAGCGGAGGGGGGAAGTAAGTAAACTTTTTTGGTTTTATACATTGTTTTGCTTTTTACAGCTGCTTTTTATGTGTTTTAAAAGCTGTGCTGAACAGTTACCTTAAGATCTGGAAAAAATTAAAGGGGACATGTTATGCAAAACTCACTTTTTTACATGCTTTTGTATTTCCACTTGTGATGTCACAGTACAGAAAGCCTCATCAACCTCCACACCAAAGCCCCACCCACTGGATCACTTTAATGATCTGCTATTTCAGTCTGCTGGTTTTACAAGCACCATACATAAGACGCCAAGCGCTATTGCTACAGCCAAAGGAAAAGCACATGGGGCATAGCCAGCAACAGCTTATTTGCATAAAAGTGACAGAGCCCTTAAACAGCTCCTTCTTAAAAGGACTGAAACTGGTGATATTTCTTTATGTGAGAGTGATTTTGTGTAAAGAACTTGAAAATGTTTTGTATAGCCCTTACTTGTGTAATTAGAGGTATAACATGACCCATTTAATAAAAAAAAGAGCAGGAGGAAATGTATATTATATCAAATCTTCAAGCTTTTTGATTTGCACTTCAATATTGTAAGTCGCTTTGGACAAAAGCGTCTGCCAAATGTAATGTAATGTAATGTAATGTAATGTAATATCTAGACTTCTGCCTAGAGCCTGTGCAAGTAACCTACAGGTGGCCTGCTCACTAGACGGTGTTATATATTTATATTTTAGTTCATGGGAAATAAACCTTGTATAAAACTATTTTCTATTGAATAAAACAATTTAAGTGGACGACGCACGGAACGCCTTTGCAAAGCCCACATGTGACCAGTTGGAGGGGTGGCAGTGTATTTATATGCGTTGACACCACGGAGTCTTGTAAATGCAGTGTTACTACCCGAAATTGATAGTGTGCTGTTTCTCCTGTCATTTGCACTGGTAAGATGGTCTTCACCTGTCTCCTCTGTCTCACGCAGATTGCCATACACATTCGTAACAAAGGAAGTAGCGGAGGCGACATGCGACTGCTTGCTGGAGCAGGCCGAGAAAGCTGAGCTGACCAACCAATCACAAGTCCTGGCTGAGAGGCTCATCCTGGAGGAGTTTGGACGATGTCTGCGCAGAATCATCAGCTTTGCCAGCAAAGCCAAGACGGACTGCTCTATCAACTGCTAGGACTGACTGACTGACTGACTGAACAACTGACCTGCCAGACACAGCTGCACTGCACTGGGATATGCTGGGCCGGGCCAAACCAAGGCTTCAGCTATTATTTAGTCCTTGGCTGACTGGCCCCGGATCAGAGCTTGGCCGAACTCCTTATGCTCCCCACCAGCCACAGAGTTTCCAGAGTTTCCTGGATGTGTTTCCTGCTTCTTGACTCACATAAAAAAGCTAAGTAGGCCTGCTGCAGATTTTTAGGGGCTTCTTGGTTGATCCTACATCGGGATCAGTGGATGCAGGGATTGGATGGGCTGTATTGGATGCAGAGAAAGACTCTGGGTGGTTTACAGAGGACTCATCTGAGAAGTTTTGGGCAGAGAGGAGCTACACACTGTACAGCAGCAGCAGAGAGGAGGAGGAGGAGGAGAAGAGGACTGCATAGGGGTTGGCCACGCCATCCATCTGCCTCTCCTGCATCACAGTAGCCTTTGTGTGTGGGCTTGCACAGTTCGCTAATTTGGAGGAGATTTTTAGGGTTTTGTTTTTCCTTTTTGTTTGTTTGTTTTAAACCTGCAATCATGACATTTCATACTCTACTCTTTTAAAATAAGACTTTCATTCATACTAATCAGTTCTTGTTTTTTTATTTTTCATTTCCTGGTCTGTTTTCTTTCTTTCATTTTTACCGCCAATGACCTCAGATGATCAATAATCATGATTTGTTATACAGTAAGTAGCCTATACTGTAGCCTCTTATTATATTATGTTCTTGATATTTATTTGCTGTTTTCCTGGCCTGCAGAAACTCCCCAAAGAAGCTGACTGTGTCTGAGTCCAAGCATCACACAGTAGTTTCTAGCTTGGTTGCATTAACAGGTTCCTGTTGGTGTGATGAAAGGGTACGCCATTAATTCACAATTTCTGTATTTGGCCTAATAGAAGTTGTGGTGTTATTTTTTGTTAACAGGTTTGGCACGCTGGGTCTACCCTTAGTTTTCAGTGGAAGATATTACTGCATCCTGTGATATAAGCAGGCCATGATAACTAACTGTTTGTTTGGAGATTATGGTGTCCCAAACATAATTATGATAAATGATATTGTAATTTTGAGACCATATTATTCCATTAATTTAATGAAAATGAAAAATATTAATTATTAAAAATATTTAGACATTGGGGTTGGAATATAATATTTTAAATATTCTAAGAATACATATATACATCAATAAAATAATATCTCTGTTGCTCATTCACATTAATGGGCTCTCCTTCCTAAGAATAACATGTTCGACGATAATAAGGTCAGCAAAATTGATTAAGGTCATGCTCCTTTTTTGTATGATAATTTGATAAAGTAATGATAATGACAGGCCTGTTGTGGTTGTGGTAACTCTGTTCTGTTTAGAGTATATGCTTCTCATTTTCATTTAACATCTGAACTAAATCTTCTGGTTTGAGGATGTTTATGGGTCAAAATACTAATGTTGCTAAATGTAATCTAATTCTAAATATAGTCTAAATCTAGTCTTGGACTACAAATTCTGAATGCAGATTTTCCATTGAAAGTAAATGCAGTCTACAACTAGGCTTAAGCCCTATTTGGGGAAACATCTTAATTGGATTGGTTTCCCAGACAGGGATTAAGCCTAGATGTAGACTCCATTTTCGTTTAAAGAGAAAGCTGCATTCAGAAATTGTAGTCCAAGTCTAGACTTAATCCCTCTTGAGGAAACCAGTCCATATGCCAATCTGAAACTGAAGGTTAATCCCAGAGTGCCAAAAACAGTCATTACAAGCACTGCAGAATAACACACAACTTCAGGGGACTGTCTGATCACTCTGTAAGTCTTCTTCTTTTAATGTCAGAAAATGGTGCTTTTTAGTCCCAGCTACACCCCCCCAAAACAAACACATACACACTCACACCCTGCACTACACATTTTGGTGGGTTTACCTGTTTTGGTCATCTAATGCTTTTCCTGTTTAAAAACCTGCAGGGCTTGGGCATTAGTTGAGAAGGTGGAAATCTACACTGCATACAGAATTACCAGAATACAGTGCTGACAGAGCAGAATATCCACACTGTAAAGACCAGGAGCATCAAACATGACCAAACTGTTAAACAAGATTCACCTGTATCTTTTTTTTTTTCCCTTGTTATGATACACCAGCTCACAGACACCTTGTGCTGATCAACATCACCCTTTGTAGTAATGAGAGGAAAGAGCTCCATCTACCCACCTGGAGTGAATCAGGTCTGTGCTCTCTCTGGGCTCTGGCAGCTGATGACAAGCTGCATGACCAGGATTTGAACCAGCAATCTCCCACTCAGCGCCCTAATTTATCTACATCTTCACTTCGTTATTTATACATGCAGAATGTATACAATTACCAAGCATAAACATACTCGCACCTATTATCATTTTTCAGCTCCAATGATCATATAGGAGCAATTTGTATTTCTGTAATTACAGATTGTAGTCCTGTATCTGTTTTTCTACATACTTCATTATCATCATTATCCTTTCACACTGTTCAATACTCAGCTATTATTATTATTATTATTATTTAGGTGGTTTGTTAGTGTGTGAATTGTCCTTATATAAGTGAATCAGACACTGCAGCAGTGCTGATGAAGTTTTTAAACACCTCCGTGTCACTGCTGTACTGAGAAGGATACACCAACCAAAAGTATGTAGCCAGTAGCGTCCTAAAAGAGCAATGATGACGGACTAGAGGACGATAAACACTGTAAATTGTGCAGCAACAGATACAGAGCTTCTGTCTTTGAATTTACTTTATCTACAAAGTGGAGCAGCTGTAGATAGCAGTGTCTAATAATGTGGACAGTGTTTAAAAACTCCAGCAGCACTGCTGTCCACTAATCCTAAACATTGAAGAACAGTATGAAAGGAGGATAATAATAAAGTATGCAGAGAAACAGATACAGGACTACATTCTGGAATTGTAGGACTATGAAGTGCTCCAATATGCTCAGTATAGCTGCACAGTTTATTGAGTCGTATAGGGGTCATTAGGCTTCATTTATTTATTATTTTTCAGTCAGTTTTAGTGGTCTCTCACTCTCTCAGCCCACTGATTAAATATGCAAATATACTGAAAGCGACTGTATGGGGACTTCAGGGTCTTTCTGCTTTCTTTGGGGTTTAAAATCTTTATTTATTTTGAGTTTGACGCATCCAAACCAACAGTGTATAGAGAAATTGATTGAACCAGAATTATGCATACTTGGCATACTTGGACTGTTCAGATTGATTGGTTGGCTCATTTTGGTGTAATGGTGTCATCAAGAGTCATTATTTAACCACAGGTGGCACAGGTGGTCGTTTACAGGTTTTCATACTAATCTGTTTGCCATCACCCAAATCTTAATTTAAAGATTAATTTGTTGGCCAAGTGATTTGGAAACTATACAGTCACAATAAATTGCACTGTTTTGACTAGTCATGTGACTAGTACCTGGATTGGAACCACATGCATTTACACTTGTTAGACAAATGCCGATTCAGTTAGTCACACCATAATCTGATTGCTGTGTGGAGCAGAATATTCCAATCAGCTCATTGCTCATCAATTATTAATGGTGTTTAGTTATACTGATAAAAAATGTATTTGTTTTTAGAAAGCCAAATGAGTTTACACTGTTTAAACGTGTCTAAAATGCGTCTCAGACCAGCTACTAAAGTTGTTTGAGTGATTGAATTTGTACGTTTTAAAAATGTATTGGGTGTGTTCACACTTACACTGGTTTTATGTGACTTTGCCATAATCCAGATGCTCATAATAATCCAGATACTCATAATCCAGATGCTTATTTATCTAGATACTCATAGTCCAGATGCTCATTGATCCAGATACTCATAATCCAGGTGCTAATTGATCAGAACTCTTTACATCAATCAGGCTTGAGTATCTATATCTAGTTTCTATATCTGAGTAAGACCAAATCACATTCACTGTAAGTGTGAACACACCCAGTACACATTTCAAAACAGATACAAATCTGATCACTCAAATCACTTCATTAAAGGTAAGCTGAGACCCATTTAAGATATGTTATGGCATCGTAAACACATCTGTCTCTCCAAGAAACATTCAAACAAGTACAAACCAGACACCAGTAAAACAATGCAACACCATGCAACAAGTTGGATTTGGCTGCAAAGTATAAATGCATGTCGTTTAAAATCTTAGATGGATACTATCCAGATACAAATCACATTGTAAGCAGGTGTAACCCCGCATTTTTAAAGAGTCCTTTTCTTGTAGTACATGTTCTGTTTCAGAGTGCCTTCTCAAGTCGCAGGATAAATTTTGAATTCTTGTTCAGTGTGGGGTTTTTGCTAATGGAGATATGAGTGTGCATTCCAAAAGCTTCCTAAAGAGTAGCACGAAAGCAGTTAAGAGATTTAAGAATGTGGCCCATCAGTCATTTTTAATGAAGTCATTTTAACTAATGTAAATCCAAATTTGGACGATTCAGATTCAGATAGTGTAGAATTTGAACACAGTTTTAAACCTGTTTATGTCTTGCTGGTTCTGATTGGACTACAATGAAAATGTTGAGGGAGTTGATATGTTTTGCATGATTCATAGCTAAGAATGCATGATCTAATCACATAACTTTAACTAATTTGGGAATTGAGGTATTTGTAACTGGGCCTGTGTTCACTAAAAGTTATCTGAGTAGGAGTGGTGATAAAGGATCGGATTCTTCCTCTGATATGGGAATTGTGGTCTAATTACGAGATTTTTCCAATTTGTTTTATGTATATATAGGCCTGTCACCGTAACAATTTTTGGTGGACAATATATCATCCAAGAAATTATAGTGCTATTTTTTTTTTTTTTTTTTTTCAGTTTAAGAGCATTAAATGCCACATAATAATATTAATAATAATAATAATAATAATAGCATAACACAACAATTATACCATTTTAGAGACAGCAAAATTAGTAATTAATCATAGTTTGGGAAATAAATCCTTTTTTTCTTCACCTACTGCAGTCCACACTGTGTATGGAGTCAAAGTTATTGAAGCACTGATTGGTCTTTTCGCATGACTGGCTAAAATACTGTTCACTATTATATATGCATACAAACAACAGATCATATCACTATTATCAAATATTATTGAGGTCATGTAATTAATGTGACAGGCTGATGTATATCATATCCCCTGGTGTTGATGCTGACATATAAACAAAATACTACTAAAAATCTACTTAAAACAGCAGCACTGATATACAGCTCTGGAAAACATTTAGACCACTTTAGTTTCTGAATCGGTTGAACATTCAAATGAACATTGTTGTTTTTTCTATCTAAAAACTATGAACAACGTGTATATGTCTTTTAGAGCATTTATTTGCAGAAAATGAGAAATGGGTAAAATAACAAAAAAAGATGCAGAGCTTTTGAACCTTAAATAATGCAAATAAAACATTCATATTCATAAAGTTTTAAGAGTTCAGAAATCAATATTTGGTGGAACAACCCTGGTTTTAATCACAGTTTTTCGTGAATCTTGGCATGTTCTTCTCCACCAGTCTTACACACTGCTTTTGGATAACTTTATGCTACTCGCTCCTGGTGCAAAAAATCAAGCAGTTCAGTTTGGTTTGATGGCTTTTGATCATTCGTTGATTCTTGATTCAAATCAAAGAAACTCATAATTTTTAAGTTTCTTTTTTTTCCAGAGCTGTATATATATATATATATATATATATATATATATATATATATATATATATATATATATATATATATATATAAAGTTTATTATAGTTGATCCTTCTATTGTTGACATAGCTGTCTAATAAGGAATGAGTGCCAGTAAAAGTAAAAACAGCTTCTTGCATTTTTAATTTAAAGGGGTGTCCACAGATATAGTATCTTGGCACATATTATACATATTTAATTATTTAATTATATGTAGATTATAAATGCAATCCAGTGGTGCTAATGGTAGTGCTAATACCAATGTTATTCTCTAATTATATCAAAGAACATCCCTTGACCACCTTACTGATAGAAACTGGTCCTAGATCACCATTCCAATTTTGTTTCTGGTTATTTGTAATAAGTTATATATGTGAAATTCCTGACAAATTTTACAGACTCTTCTTCCTCTAAACACAAAAAACAGGTTAGTCTGTGTCTCACAAAGAATGAGAAGAATCGTGTAATTGATGTATCCTGGTAAGCCTTAATTGCCACCTCAGTGCTCAGGGTTTGCGTTGTTGGTTTTTCTGTAGTTTGCTTTTGATAGTATGAAACTTTGAAACTAGTCAGACCAGTTGGTTTGTATGCTGGAATGTGATGGACTGTGATGAAGTAGTGAAATGGGCTTGGACCAAACTGTATCATCCACTTTTTAATAGCAGATTCTCAATTTTTACCCATTCTTAGGTTCATCTTCATTGTAGGGCTGTGTACTGGCAAGAACATGGCAATATGTGATGTGCACCACAATACAGTACAATACAATTCAGTATATTTAATATATTGCATTATATTATGTTGGACAACTAAATAACTAAATAAATAAAAAAGAAAAGTAACATTTCTAACTAATAAGAACAGTGGGATCTAATGAAAGAGTACAACACTGCCCTCTAGTGGTCAGAGTTAAAACAACACAAAGTGAACCACTGTCTTTACATGTAAAAATTGATCATTAAAAAATTGGATAATATTCTAAAATATCACAATACGGATGCTAGATCTTGCCTCGTGGAGGACTTTAGTCTGATAATTTATCCTTCTGATTTACAATCACTGTGAGCTGCTACAATCCAGATTTCCCGAGAACATCACCTGTGCCATCCCAAGCCTGCATCTGCTCGTTTGTCTTTGTCTTTTAGGGGATTTGTGGAGGTTCACTTTTGTTCAGATTACTGCAACGGATCCCACAATCGAATCCTCTACAAAATAGCTGTGGTTTAAGAGACTAATATAAAATGTATATGATATTTTAGATTTGGCTTCTTGGTGGGTGTAATCAGTTCATTCTTCAGGAGAATTGTCACCTCTTTTCCAAATAATATGACCATGTACTTTTCTATAATATACATGTATAAATGTAAATGAAATGAAGATCTGTAGTGCTCCTTTTGTAAAATTGCAATACGAAACGTCTTTGCCACAAATTAGACCACCTAACTAATAAATTATTGTTATTGTTTGCAGATATGTAAGGAAAATCTTAACCAGCGCTAGTGTATTTTGATTGCTTTTTTTCTGTTTGTTTTGGGCTGTATATGTTGGCGTGATCATTCGCTGTATTTCTGTACACATCAAATCAAGGTTCTTTTTCTTTTTTTTTTCTTTTTTACTTCTATATTCTCCCACATTATTGTTGTAAACCTTATTTTTCTGTCTAATTATTTAATTTATCTCCTGTTTATTCTCCTTAATATGATAACACCGAGTATCTGACGCTCCAAATAAAAAGAAAACAATTCCAAACAAATATTTCGGAAAGTAAGATTTGTATTCATTGTATTGTGCACACACTACATACGAACTAAATTCCTACTCTGCTTTAAGAGTTAATGGAGCTGTCAATAAAGCTCAGGCTGTGGCACTTTTTGTAAAGAGGTAGATATGAAATACAATGAATTGGAAAGACATAATTAGGGCACTTAACAACTGATCCAGCCATTAAGAAGAGAACTGAAACAGGGGGTTCACTTGGACATGGACGTGCACCACTGCCTGCTGTTTTTGTGTACTGAGGTTTAGTTTTGTAGCTCACATCTGAGTTTAGGTGGAGCGTTCAATCTTACCAGATTGTGGAACCAGGAAATGCAACATCAAAGTATTAGTGCATCTCAAACAATTAGAATATAATTGAGAACTTACTTTTGACGTATATTTGAGCATACACAGTTGTAAACACATGGGATATTCACCATATTCACCATTATCATATATATTTTCCACACAGAATGACCACTGGACCACAGGGAACAGATGGAGTTAGCCCTAACTTAAACACATTTGTTTTTTCAAGCATAGGCTAGTGTGGGGGAGCACTTCTTTCCCCTCCCATGCATTGCGTCAGACTAACTTGTGTATGTTCTATGTATGTGCGCTATAGGAGCGTATGTTAAGTGTTTCCAGCTGTGAGGTGTTTTTCAAACATAAAGGCTGGACTTCAGCAATTCCAGCCAGAGAGCTACGGATCAGATTTGGGAAAAGAGCTCTCTCCCTGCAAAACCGGTTTGCTTGTTAATGATGCTGTTATCTTTTGTACTAATTATTCTTTTTTCTGTAATAAATTTTCTTATATACAAAGAACAGTATCAGCGAAGACTTATTTCATGCATCTACATGGCATCACAGCTCAAGATACTACACTTTATTTCAGTAATTCAGTCCAAAATGTTAAACTAATATTATATAGATGTATTACACACAGAGTGATCTATTTTAAGTGTTTATTTCTTTTATTGTTGATGATTATGGCTTACAGCCAATGAAAACCCAAAAGTCAGTGTCTCAGAAAATTAGATGTTGTAAGATTTTGTGGGAAAACACTGTACTGACTTTAGTGGATAGTGGATCAACACCAGCAGATGATATGTCTCAGTCAAACCATCACTGATTGGTGGAAACTTTACACTAGACCTCAAGCAGTTTGGACTGTGTGTCTCTCCACTCTTCCTCCAGACTCTGCTTTCTGGATTTACAAATGAAATGTAAAATTTACTAATGGTCAGTGATGGTTTGGAGAACATGTCATCTGCTGGTGTTGATCCACTGTGTTTTATTATCAAGTCTAAAGTCAGTGCAGTGTTTTCTCGCATAATCTTACAGCACTTCATGCTTTCCTCTGCTACTGACAACTTTTATGGAGATATGGATTTCATTTTCCAGCAGGACTTGGCACACTGCCCACACTGCAAAAGTACCAATTGGTCTTATTTATAACTCTTTTTTTAAACACTGATTTTTGGGTTTTCATTGACTGTAAGCCATAATCATCAATGATAAAAGAAATAAACCCCTAAAATAGATCACGCTGTGTTTAATACATCTATATAATATATGAGTTTCACATTTTGAACTGAATTATTTAAATAAAGTAACTTTAACTCTTAACTCAGTGATACTGTAGTGTGTTGAGATGCACTAGTATAGAGTGCAGGGATCAGCCCGGGCTGTAGGGAGCAGTGTGGCGGTAGGAGGACAGAAAGCCGTAGAGGAAGAATAACAATACAAACCTCGCCGAGTTTAGAGGTGCAGCAGTATGATTCTGATATTAATGCAGTAGTTTATTAATTTCTCTTTATTTATCAGCGGTTTTCAGCTCAGTGTGTTTAGTCTGGAGCTCGGAGAGATGGCCTCTAACCCGCCGGGAGCAGGTAACACTGGGGTTAGGGATCAGCACTGTGTCTCCAGTTCTTTCAGCTTATAAACTGATTTCTGATTAAACAGATTTATTAAAGCAGGTGTAATTTAGAGGAATAAAGTCTCTTGGGGATGTAGAAAGTCGTGATGTTAGATTTAACCCGCTCTGTTTTTGATATAAATAATATTAGGACTTTTAGGACTGTGTGTACAGCAGCAGCATCCTGCACTGGCTGATAGTTATTAGCTAGAGGTGGCACGATACTGATGTTTACATTATGAGCTTCACTCGATACCGATACTGATGATATTTCTACTAATTTTAATGACAATTACATTTAACAACTTCTTTGAAAACACAGTGAATTTATTTTTATTTTTTAAGCAATAATACATGACAGGGAGTGCTATAATGTGTAATATTGCAACTGCTATATACACAGCAGTGCCAATATTATACATTATAGCGTGAACCTCAAGTGGATTATCGCGATTATACCACAGCTCCATTATTGCTTTTAATGAAAAAATTACATTTCTGACGGATCCATAAAAACATTGTAGAAGCTCATTTATTTAAATATTGTTTATAATTCTAAAATCGACTTCAATGTCGATGCTTTTAACCAGAATGTAAAAACATTTAGAGCTGGGACATCCAAATCATTGTTTGATAAACCATGGCTCATTGGAGGTATCAGGCTGGTCATTTATAGCTTCATCCTCCAGTTTCAGATTGAAACTAATGCTTTTAAGCCCATAGATTAATTATTTCAAAAGCTTTAGTGCCTCAACAAAATCAAATGCAGTAGCTGTAGAATATGTTTTTGGATCAAAATATATAAAAATATAATTATCGCAATATATATAACATAGTTTTCACTTTCGAATGTATGTATTTTCAAATGAAATGTATTCTTATAATTTCTACAGGATTTCAGAATAAAAACAGAGTGGCGATTTTAGCTGAACTGGACAAGGAGAAGAGACGCCTCATACAGAACCAGTCCATGAACAACCCAGGAGCGAGGTAAAGCAGTTTTAACACACTGTACATTCACACAGCAGATCTAAACCTGATTATTTAAATCTGTTATATTGTTCGTTATTTTTTACAAAAAAAAAAAGTTATAAAACTTATGTTTTAGCCAAACGATTTGATCGGTTTGCATTTCTTCTTAAATTAATGCTCAGGAGTTGCTGGCCAGTGTAAGATCAGTATTGATTTCTTTTGGTTTGCGCGTGCAGTATCCCTCTCTCAAGACCGGCGGTGAACAAGGATTTCCGGGACCATGCGGAGCAGCAGCACATCGCTGCCCAGCAGAAAGCAGCTTTACAGGTCAGAACTTCAGCACTGAGGGGTTGAGAATTCTAGAATTGTACATAAACACCTTGATTTTTGCTGAAATTGATTATTTAAAAGCTGCTTATGTTGTAGGTCAGTACTGAGGAGACATTTTTCTATTGATTTGAATCTGTGTTATGAAATTTACTTGACTGCAGCTTTCATAAATTAGAATTTTAAGCCATTTTTTTTTCATTGTGCAGGGTGCTGCAAATTACTGTTTAAGACATTCTTTTGAAAATAGTAACTTAAGATTTTCGGATTTAAAGAAAAAAGCGCCATAAATTAAAATATATTTAATTAAAACAGTGTCTTTTACACTTTAATGTAGAATTCAGTGTGCGCGCGCTTGAATTTTTTTATTTATTAATTTATTTTATGTTTAATTATTTAAGGCTCAGCCACTGACATTTATTTTTGTTTTAGGTGTCTGAACCCAGTTCACTCAGCTTTTTTGCTCTTCCACTAATAGTATTTATATTTTAGGAATCATGCAGTGAAAAAGCACCAACTTAACAGTCATTCTCTATATTGTGCAATACTAATTAAAGAGTATAGATCCATTTTTGTACTAGATTTTACGAAGGTCTAACTAAATCTGTTTTTTAAGGGTTTTTTTTTTTTTTTTTTTCCCCAGCATGCACACGCGCACTCTTCAGGCTTTTTTATCACTCAGGATTCCTCTTTCGGAAACCTCATTCTTCCCGTCCTGCCTAGGCTTGATCCAGAGTGATGAAGAAATAAAATACCATACCATGCATTACAAGGACTCTCTGTTTGTTCAATTCAAGTCTTTAAAAGGTTATTACATCCTCTGATTAATTCATGTCACTCAGCAAATAGACTGTTGTGTATACTGATTGTACATTGATTTTTTTTTTTTTTTTTGTATTTTACATAAAATAAAGAAATTTTAACCAAATGTTGGTAGTGGTCATAGAGTGGTGGTTCAGGAGCTTGATTTGTCTTTATATATACTCTGCAATGCACATCTCTACACCTAAGGTTCAACCAAAAGACCACAAAATTGAAACTAAAATGAATATTATATAATTGATGAGTTTATGAGTGAGAATTTGCTGGATTTCGATCCTCCAGGACTGGACTTCTGTATCTCTGCTCCTGAGGAGGCAGTGAAATATAATGGGTAGGCATGTTGAGTTGATGACTTTAGTGCAACCTTAAATTAAAGCTGAAAAATGTACCTAGACACAGGCTGAGAGTATGATATTTAAAATGGGGAAAAAAGAAAAGGTGTGAATACTGGTATGGAAATTAAAAAATAAAGAAAACCTTCAAATTCCTACATTCACATTACCAGGCTGAAGTGACTTAAATCCAATGTTTTGCTTAATGTGGCTCAGATCTGATTTTTTAATATGTGAGTTTGAGTTTTAATATGAGTCTCTTTAATATGTGGTCCTAAAGCAGTGAACAGTCAAATTGGAATTCATGCATCTTTTTGTTTTTAAGCATGCGTTACGTGCTTCTCTCTCATACCCACACATCTCTTGGTGCAGCTGTGCAGCTAAAGCTGCAAAAACAGCAAAAGCAAACCGCCTGTGCTTTTTTCACCTCCTGGACCTGAGCATGTACTTCAGACCAGCTGGTTACTCTGTTTTTTGTTGTTTTTAAAGAAGGCGATGTTTATACACGTATCAATGTGAGCATGTGAGACGTTTTAGGGACAGATTCATTCACATTAAACACAGATACAAATTACTTACATTTCCAAATGTGAAATCCAAATCCGATCTGAGCCAAAAATCAGATTTGAGTAATGTGGCTTGTAATGTGAACATGAGTCCTTGGGCAAGAAACCCAACACTACATTGGCTCAATTCTGTATTGGTAATAACCTTGTAAGTCACTCTGGATAAGAGTTTGTGGATAAATGCAATAAATGTAATGTAATTCTGTAAAATATATTTATCTGATTTTTTTCTATTTACAGATTGTTTTTTACAGTATTAACCTGATTTTTGTACTGAAGAAGAAAAGGGATATTTATGGAAATACATAAAATAAGTATGTTTTCCTGTCTACTGTACTTCAGCTCTAACTGCTAATAAAATAAGTTAAGCAAAAAAAATACAACAAGCAAGTAAAATTAAGCGATGAATCGCCACAGTTACGCCAACTTTACCATGTGGAAGTCAGTTTAAACTTGAACAAGTGTTTAATTTGCCCCTATATACCGTATACCTACTTCTCCTGTTCACACTGACAGAACCTGCAGTGCTGATGGTTTTATATAAGAGCCGATCAGATATAAGCCAGCAAATATCTTCATGTGGCACAGAGATCATTTAAAAGAAAGCCGTTTCTTGTATCCAAGCTGGCCCTGTCTTTAGGAACGCCCAATTTCTTCAATATAAACACATAACAGTATTTTGAGTGGAAGGACAAACAATAAGTTGAGTTTATTATTGGCAGTCAGTAAAACCACTAACTATTACGTGTGGTAGTGATACTCGAACCTTGAGACAATACTATGTGAACGAGGGGAAAATGCCTTGGCCACACGTGTTGCGACAACTTGTGACAAGTGAGCATGCATTATTCAAAAATGATACAAACAGACTGATAAAAGTGCTTCTGTTCACCAGAGAAGAGTGTGTGACACTGAGGTCAATACTGGTCATAGCAGTCATAGTCAAGTTCATACATAAAACACACAAAACGATAACTTCATATAGTGTAGTGTGGAGAATCGAACAGTTAACCACCAACCAAGCGGAACACTGGGGGAGTGAATTTTAGTGTTTTTTTCCCAACCAACTGAAACTCCTCACCTGGAAGTGACCCAATAAGGCAAAGGAAATGGGAGACACGGGAAAGTGTCCAGGAAAAGGTGGGTTAAGTCACTGTGAGAGGGCAACACAAAATGTGACTCAATATGAGAAAAGCTTAATGTAGCATAGGGGCAGTTTCCCAGACAGGGATTAAGCAGTCTTGGACGAGAAAATTTCAATTCAAAATGAGTGTGTAGTACAAAACTAGCCTTACCCACTATCTAGGAAACCCCATATTGTACTAAATGTTTTTGTCTACTGGCAAAACAACAAAAGTGTACAAAAGAATATTCTCTCCATTCAAACTCACAGTGAAGAAATAGTTTAAAATCGTGTATGTGTTCCAGTTAAACAGGGATGTCGGAATTTCTGAGCTCCAAGCAGGAAAAAGTAACTACAAAAAACCCACAAGTTGGAATTCCTATTTTAAAAACTTGGAGAGCTATCTACAAGTGTCTAATTAAATCAGTTGCACACACAGTACTGTCCAGAAATAAATGAAATAGTGAAATTGCAGAAGCTTGTGAATTGATGCCACTGCGAATGAGTGCCGTAATCAAAGCTAAAGGTGGTCCGAACAAATATTAGTGCGTGTGACCTTTTCTTTGGCCAGGCACTGTCTAATACCCATATTAAATGTGCCACAATCTGAGGTTCACCGGTTTGAATCCCAGTCATGCAGCTTTCCATCAGTAGCTGGAGTCCGAGAGAGCACAATTGGCCATGCTCTCTCTCCCCACTTCACCCCCAGCGTGATGTCAGTCTGCACAGGGTGTCTGTAAGCTGATATTTTGGGAATGCTACATCAGTATTAACTACTAGTGTTTGGGGCATTGCTAGTATGGGGGGGCTGCCTAAGAAGTAGGTTGGGTAATTAGCATCGGAAAAAAATGTAATGCAAAAAAAAAAAGTGTAATTACAACCTTTTAAAGAGCTTTATATATTAAACTTTTCTGACATTTAAATTGCAATCGATAATAAAAATATAATAAAAATATAATAAAACCACTGTTTTTAAACAAGGATATACCGGTTCATTTACTCACTAAAAAAACATGGTGGGCAATACTAAGGTCAGAAAAATGATTGTGTCAGGTCTTGAAGCATGATTCAGAAATCTGAAATCTGGTATGAATTTTCATGGAACAGCTAGCAGTGCAGGTCACATAATGAGCAATTTTTGAGTAATATTGGTTTTGAATTAAGAGATTTTTTAATTAAAGTTGTCCGTGTTTTAGAACAATTTATGCTACATTAAGCTTTTTTTCACATTGAGCATGTTACAGTGTCTCTCATACTGTATAATGAAGCCACACTGAAGTTCATTACTGGGTTTCATTTACTGACGATGGGTAAAAGCTCCCCCTTCGCCTTCATGGCTTTAATCTTGGCCTTGATGCTGTCGTCCATGGCCTGCTTACACCGGATGGCGTAGTGGGCCAGCGTCTCCTCCTTCTCGTCCCACGGAGGCAAAGCGTGGAAGACTTCAGGAGCGGCCAGGCTGAGCTCAGCGATGGCCGCCGTGCGGGAGATGGTGTTGCGGTCCACTCCGACCCGGTCGAACGCCACCTTCATGGAGACGCTCCGGCGGAATTCCTGCAGAGCCGTCATGTAGCGCGCGATCACCCCAACCACGTTCTTCACTGCAGAGGAGAGAAGGTCAGATATGGTGATTATCACAAAATGAACTAAATACATTCAATTAAATGTAAAAACTAATAAAATGTATTAATGGGCAAATAAATGTGTATGGCATTATTTTATTATTATTTATAAACACAACCTCAAAAATTGTTTGCTGAACTCATTTGTTCACTTATTAAAAAATGTATGTTCCAATTCCAATGTCTTAATATTTGTAATGATTATAAATGCGCTGCTCTTTTTTTCTCCACCAATTAGGTAAGCTTTTTATCCAATATCTCAGGTGATACATGTGAAGTCAGCCACTGCCTCTTCTTTTAAACTGCTACTGATGCAGCATTATCAAGTAGCTTTGCGCACTCTGAGGAAAGCACAGTGACTCGGTTCTGATACATCAGCTCACAGATGCCTTGAGCTGATCAACATCACCATTTGGAGTGATGTGGGGAGAGAGCGTCACATATCCACCCAGAGAGAGCAAGGCCAATTGTGCCCTCTTAGGGCTCCGGCAGCTGATGGTAAGCTGCATGACCAGGATTCAAACCAGAAATCTCCCGCTCATAGTGGCAGCCCGCTGGACATTTATCACAATTATTTCTGGGGCAAAATATTGTCCGGATCGGACTAAAGGACTAAAATTAAACATATAATATTACACAAAATGGGACAAAATGACGACTGACGGATATGACTGATTGTGACTGAACCCATCACATACTTCTGACTCGTGTGTTTTCTCCATCCCTGCTTCTCTTGGAGGAAATCTTGATGGTTCTCTGTCGTTCTAATGGATGCAGCTCCACCTCTTCGAAGGAATCAAAGAGCGCAGGGGGCTCAAAAGGAGCAGTCTCCTCTGGGAACGACCCCATCAGTTGATGGGAGGTTCCTGCTTCCATCTGATTAGAGGGATGACCTCTTCTCTTTTCTGCAAAGACACAAAAAAGACAGATTTTAATGGTTATATGCTGCAGGGTCATTATCGCAATAAAACACTATGCTGTTTTATCCTCATGCTGGTTCTTCCCTCTTTGGTTTTGCCAAAATTACAATATTTTCCTGCGAATATTAGGCAGTATAAAATGAAATGAATGCAAATGAATTAATTTACTGTGTAGCCTTCTTGCTGATTGGTGCAACACTTGCTCTCTGTTCGTTTATTGGTTATGTGAGTTCTGTTGCAGTGTGAAGGTGCAGGCGTTTACCTGGCCGGAGCTGGTCCTGCAGGAATTCACAGATGAGCTCAGCCTTTTTGGTGAGTTCCTGCTGCAGCAGCTCTTTATCCTGTTTGAGGCTGCTGATGGTTTCACCCAACATCAAACTCTTAGACCTTTCAGCCTGGAGAAGAGTCTTCAGCTTCTCGATCTCATATAACACCGGAGACACTGCATAAAAAAAAATATAAAGAATGCAGAAATATAATATTAATCATGTTATTGACTTATCATACAGTTTTCTAGGCTAGGAGAACCTGTCTTTCGAAAAAAAAAAAAAAATGTTTTTGTATTTCAGTCCTAATGTCTGAACATTCTTAAGAATTATGATATTATAATTGCTCTTTAAAAGGATGTAATTGCATTAATATGCTATTGTATTATTACTCCTATACTACTACATCAATGGCATCAAATGGTAATAAAATTATTAGTATCATTATTATTTACTATTATATCTTGTACAAAATACCATCCAAACAAAATATTTATCTTGACGATTGTCTTGAGAGGATTCTAGACACTAGTGCTGTGTACTGGAAAGAACTTAACAATACAGGCCTTACGTTTTAATATATTGTGATACTATAAGCAAATAAATATATTGCAATTGCAAATATATAATTTTTTTACGCATATTAATTATGCCACATAGTTTGAGCCCAATGTCTGAACTCCACACCTACGACTCCGTTGGTCGGTGTGTCCTGCAATTTAGGGAAAAAAAAGGTTCCTCTATCCAATTTATTATGCATTCTTTATTCCTGCATTTCACATTGACTTTATATTCCCTCAAACATGTACTAAAAGTATATACTAGTATTTTAATTGACAACACTATTATAAATATACACATTCATTCTTTTATTTATACTTAAATATACTCTATAAAAACATGCGTCTAAGGAAGAACAAGTACGATTAATCGTAGTTAATTATAGAATAGTGTTGTGAATAATTTTTTTTAATCAACTGACACCATTAATAAAAACAGTATCATGTTTATAAAACCTGAGTATAAAAAAAAAGTTTACTTTTTACCCTATTAGAACAATGGGATCTAAAGGCAGCAACACTGCCCTCTAGTGGGAGTGGTTTAAAAACATAATCAATCTTCTCAATAAAACTCATCTAAACTAATAACTTAAAAAACAAAAAAATGTTTTTGAGAATCAATACAGGTTTGATTACAGGACCAAATATCAAAATATGATACATCTTTATTTTACACGTGTGACTGCTCTAGAAGACCCTGTTCTACTGGTGCTGTTTTTACAGATATTATTATTATAACTAGATACTGAAGCATTGCTGTGAGGGTTTGGCTGCATTCAGTGACTGCAAAAATCTGTTAAAAATCCTTCTTTGGATAGTAGAGCCAGTTACTCTAATAAAAACGAACAAACAGAAAGAAAAGACTGTTAATTCCCATGATTTTAGAAGAAACAATGAATGAGCAGGTATCCCAATATTCTTGTCCGACAGTCTGACAGAAGAACCAGTGTATGAGAGAAGTAGGTACAGTATGTTTACCACACGTTTTCTAAATGAGCACACAAACCATACATAATTGTTCTATAATATTTTTATTACAATCCTTGTTAGAAAATAACAAATTAGACCACTCATGATGCATCAAATATAAAAACCAACTATTTACACATTGAGATCGAATAGAGATTGCAGTACGGACAAAGTTCACTCTTTTTCATAAATCGGATAAAAGTGTCATTTTTTTTATTCACAGAATCTGCAATACTGGACTGTTAGTATACCACAGTCTTGAGGATTCAGTCTTTTCAGATGTACTCACCACTTTCAGAGCAAATGATATATATATATATATACACACCCATGTATGTACAGCTAAAAATGGGTAACTTACGCAGTGGACAACAGTTTATGATCTGACCCGGCTATGCAATTCACACTGGAGTAGAGTTCACACAATGTACCGAAATCGTTCAAAGCTTTAAAAGTCTGTAAGAGGGTTTATCTAAAACAGAAATAAATAACAGCAAAAATGAACCCAACCAGTCCACTCTAGACAGGATGCTGCAGGACGAACCCTGGTTATTTTAGAAGGGGTATCCAACCCTATTCCTGGAGAGCTACTGTTCTGCAGCTTACACCTCCATCCCAAATCTAAGGATACACGTTCACACAGCAGGAATGAGCGGCACAATTTCTGCCATGTGACACACACTACTGGCTGCTTGCTGCTAAATTTCTTTCAGAAATCAGTAAAGTCTAAAAAATAAAGAAAAAATTTACGTCAAGGGAAATGATAAAATGCAGCGAGATGTGAAAATGGATGACAGCAGTCAGTAAGGGTTTCTATGACAAAATACTGAGTTGGATATTAATTGGCAGAACACAGGCACAGAATATGGCTGCAGCTTCCAAGTAAAAATCTTAAAATCTATTCAGATGGAATTAGTTTCTCAGGGGGTACTAGGGTAATTCTCTCTTTTATGGAGGGTCCCATGATTTAATTACCATGTGGAATGACTGTATATGTATTTTTCTCAGACGTCTTTTAAAAAAAATTACAGGCTGAATTACCTACTGTTTTTGGCTGAACTCTGGTCCTCAGGTAATTATAATCCAGTCTGGATCCACATCTCTGAGTTCCGTCCCTCCGCGTTTAATAAAATAGCTATTTGTCCACTGCCGCGCCCCGTAATTGCACTTTGGGTGCATGTTTCCACAGAGATCCACATAAACACAACAGCGAGTAAAAATGGAGAAGCTACTGAATATGATGTCATGTGACCAAGAGTCCAGATGCAGGAGTTTTATCACTGAGTAGAAGTGTGATTTTTTTTTTTACAGATGTCCCCCTGAGAAACTAATTCTAATGTCCGGACAGGGCTTAAGAACAATATAATAAAACCAAACCAAATTTGTGGCCATAGTCTTTACAACAAGCTGAAACGCTGTATATTCTCTCTCTCTGTAATTCTGGAAAGATGCAACCGAAACTTCACTTGAAGCGTTTTAAAGGACGTGAACTGTTCAAGCAAATTCAAATGTCAGATTTGAGACACTTTTACCCGCTCAGTGAATGTAGCCTAACACCCCATTTAACTCATCAAGCACTCCTGGAGGCAGTAAACAGATGAAACAGGTGGGGTTGATTAGTAGTTGGAGCTAAAGTCTACTGGATAAGTTGGAGACCACTGCTTTTCATTGCCATAGTAAAGCACAATGCAGACTTAGAGCTAGGCCTTTTGGTTAAAATGTATAAATCTCAAACACAGTCAGTGATCAGTGCTAAAGTTTATCTCGATGATCACACACTCTATGTATGTGACTTGTTTTAGAATAAAAAATTGCCAAAACTGCCCTTTCTAAAATGTCTGTGAAATTTAAAATTAACAATTCATCTTGTTATGAATTTATCAGTGTGTACATATTTTCAGAGGAACCACAGTTTGACTGAAAATTCAAAATTTAATAGCTAAATTTAGAAAATATTCAACTGACACTGCAAATTTACACCACTTAAAATATTTTCCAATACCAAAATAGCTTAAAAACATGAATTAAATTCACACTTCAAATATAAGGGGTCACAATTAGCCAAAACAGTCTTTACTAAATGGAATAAGCTATGCAGGCACTGCATGGGAACTAGTGTGTCCAAAATGTTCACTGCAGTAAGGTTGAATTTGTTGAGGTTATATAAACTCAAAATCCTTAACAAGAAAAGAATTTAAATTTATCAAAAGAATAGAAATAAAAGAAAATCTTGAATAGAACAAACACGCCCAGACCTAATTCTGATTTACTGAAAACGAAACCAGTCTAGGAAAGTCTAAGAAATTAAAACACACAGGGTTACCATCAACCTAAATTAATTGGCCAATTTATCATAAACACCCATCATATAGATGCGCGTGTACCTTTTCCATCAGTAAAAAATATTGAGCAGTAACCAGATATTAAGTGTGTGTGTGCACTGAATGTGTTGTGCTAAAATGTGTGTCCCGGTATTTCTGCAGTGGAAAAAGCCTAATGTGTATTCCACATTTACAGTTCTTTATGTCTGCATCGGTCACCTGATAAACTAATGGTGGAAGATCTGAACACACCAGTTTCAAAGTGAAATTCAAATATTTGTCTTCAAATCAAATCGTCTTCAAAACTCATAAAACTCAGGAAATGAGGATCTGGGCTCTGACCAGTGGCCAAGAAAATAAAGTGAGTACGCTGTTTGGTTCTTGTGCATTTACAGAATATGAGCAGTAAATAACACTGATCACACGAGTACGATGGAGAGATGGGACTGAACCGAGTGAAGGTCCTTCGGATGTTTGGTTTCACATATAAGAAGGCCCGGATTTCTGTGGACTGTGGAACAGGTAGGGCTCCTGTGCCAGCCTTTTCCTCTGACCAATTCTTAATCTGCACTTGTTGATACAGGCTTTCTTCAGCTTGGCTGATTCCACAGGTGTCCATCCATCCAAACTGGAGCAATGCAGCACATACGCTGAAAAAATAAATTAAATTAATGTTTATTACAAACTGTTTCAGTGACCAAAGTATCATTATTTGTAACATGGGCGGAGCAAAGTAACAAAAAAACAATAGTTTCAGGGTATCTGCAGGTATGGATCAATTAAGGCAATTTTCAAATGAACACCAATCAAACAAACAATATTAAGTTCACAGATTTTATATTAAGCTTATGTTTGCTGTATTTTCTGAGAAGTGTTTTACATTAAATTTACATTTATTCATACATTTTTTATTTATTTATTAATTTATATATATATATATATATATATATATATATATATATATATATATATATATATATATATATATATATATGTGTGTGTGTGTGTGTGTGTGTGTGTGTGTATGTATGTATATATATATATATAATATATGTGTATATTATATATATATAAATAATTATTTCTGAAAGAGTACAAATATGTGGATTTTAATTGCACCATGGATCCTTTTGTCTAAACAATAAACAGTTTTGTTTTTACTTCCACCCACACAAAGCGTAATCTCACTTCGATTATTTTTTCTTTGCTAGTCCTCTTATCCAGATTGCCTTTCTCCGTTTACCACTCTATTGTTATTTCTGATCATGCACCTCTTTCTGTAAATATTACATTCTCAAATTACCCAAGATAATTTTATGTCAACTGTATTACGATAATATATGAGCATTATAATGCAATTATACTCTTTTGAAGAGTGACTTTTTTATTATTATTTAGAATACTCAGTCATTGGAAAAAACTGACAAACATCCTGAAGGATTAAGTATCTGCAGATACCCTAATTGTTCCATAAAAAACTACTCACCTATAATTCCATCAACAGTTCTTCGATCTAGTATTTTCTTCCCATCTGGCACCTTCCCCCTCTTTCCAAAAGCCACAGCTCCTATAAGATCTTCCTCACTGAAGAAGTGTTCAAACAGCAGGTGAAAGAGCCTCATGCTGTCCTGTCTGGACTCCTGGTGTATGGTGGTCAGTCTGGACGTGGGGAGGTAAAGTCCACAGCCCGGAAAAAGCTCCTGCACCCCAACCCTCGGAGGGCTGACCTCAGGAACACGGGTTCTCTCGTGAATCACGAGAACCCTGGAAATTACCGCCTGCAGGTTCTGTAATGTTATAGGATCTGCAAGGAAAAGAATAGAAAAATCATTTAGCTGCAGTGTCAAAAAAATTCAATTGACAACATTGACATGGACAAAATGTAAAAAAAAAAAAAAATAAATGTAAATTTTAGTAAATTATTTTAGTAAATTATTTAATTTTTATTTTTTATTTCAACACTATGAAGGTCAAATTTAATTAATTTGTCAAATAAATTTAAACTGACAAATGCTGTCATAGGTAAAAATGTATCAATTTAGCATCAGCATAATCTGTCAAATTTAACATCATTGGCATAATTTGCTAAAATGTATATAAACTGTTTACTAACTACCGAATTTGTATATTGTAAATGAAAATACTGCAATGGGAAACATGTGTTGAACATTTTAAGTAACAATAGAATAGGGAAAATCTGTTCAACTTAATTCAACAATCCACTATATTGTATTTTATATATCATGTATTACAAATATTATATGATATATTTTATTAAAAGAATTATACTACAACGTCATGTCATTAGCATAATTTACTCTTATTCTCTGAGCAGCCCTCCTTAATCTAAAATTTGATTGGGCACTGTGTTTACATTGTTAAAACAGAACAGTCGAGAACTGTTTTCCTGTATCAGGTACAGGTTCAAATCTCACCGATAGTTGTGATGAAATCCTCCAGCTCTTTTCTCTCTTCAGCCGGTCGCTCAGCATTTGGGGAAAACTCGGATGCAGAAGGCCAGTAGTGCTCCTCTGAATTCATAGTAGATGGTGCAAGGCAGCCTGTAACACACCCAGTGAGCAAGTTTAACACCAATCTGCCTCACTTCCAGGGCTGACAGAATTTCATGGAAATTAAACTGTTATTAATATTTTACACTTTATATTATATTAATATTAATACACTTTTTTTTTAATGCAGCAGTTTGACTGCAAGAGTTCCCCACCCTCATAGTTACACACCCTTACCGACTACTTACTGAATAATATGTCTTAAGGTTGATCATAAATGTAAAGGTTAAGGGGTTAAATTAAACATCAGGCAGTTACAATGACATACAAGAGAGTTTCTTCAGCCCTGTTTTAATTTCTGACCAACATAAACCAATGCAATAGCCACACCGTGTCCCTGTTAGTAGAGGACT
This sequence comes from Astyanax mexicanus, assembly GCF_023375975.1. Taxonomy (NCBI): domain Eukaryota; kingdom Metazoa; phylum Chordata; class Actinopteri; order Characiformes; family Acestrorhamphidae; genus Astyanax; species Astyanax mexicanus. The sequence goes on along the minus strand of NC_064427.1, from coordinate 22,597,503 downwards.
GCTACAAATCGCAAACAGAAACGGCGCATTAAGAACCTCGGCCGGTCGACAGAGTGTTAAAAACAAAACAGAAAAAGCAATTTCAACAAAGAAACTGGAATTGTTTTATTTGCAATTATGCAAAGTCCTCCAAATTCATTTGCCTCATTCAAGGACATGCACCTGAAATACAAAATTATGATGTTCCATGTTAGCTAAAATAATAACAAAAGAATTAACAACTTGATGGTAATACAGTGAAGATGTAACATAAAATTCTTGCACAAATAACTAACCATGGAAGGCATTCACAACGTTTTTTCCGTCTTCTTTTCAAGACCACCTGAAAATATGACCAAAAAATATATTTTATCCACACGAAGCATCAGAAAGTTTTTCTCAAATATTTCTTCCATGCAAATAAAATAATATATTTTATTCATTATATGCATTACACAAACGGTGAGATTGTCTCTTGGTATAAAGAGAAATTGCGTAAAATACACTCACCTTGTGTTATTTTGATTGGGTAATTTCAAATATCCACAGAACATCTTGAGAAAAAAGGTTTTTGGAGTATGAAGGGAGCAGGAAGGAGTCCAGTCTTTTTAAAATTAACCGCAGATAAATTAAGCTTCGCATCCAAGCAGGATAAACATGTTCGTATTCCGTGATACATGGAGTTACAGACGCTTTTAACTATATTTTAACGAGACAATCAGACTTACATGACAATCATAATTGTTTTTTTATCTGTTACTTTTTCCACAATTTGATTGCAGAACTGTCTCCTGTAGGTTAGGGTTATAACTTAAAATATTTTGTTTTGAAATGTTTTGTTTAAAACAAAATATAGAAACAACATCCTCAGTGCAGCAGTGACACTGAGGTGTTTAAAAACTCCAGCAGCACTGCTCTATCTGATCCACTCACTGTACCAGCACAACAAACACTAACACCTCATACACCATCACCATGCTAATCAGTGCTTAACACTGCAGTGATAAGAATAATTACCCACCACCCAAATAATAATACTATCTGCTCTGTGGTGGACTCTCTTCTGTGCGTCCTGACCTTTGAAGGAATGAGGATAATATTAACCTATTCAGAAAAAAAACAGTCTAAAATTACAGAACTATAAAGTTTTTATATATGATCAGCGGAGCTAATGAAACTGATAATGGTGTAGTCATAATGTTATGGCTGACCTGTGTATAGAATATATATATAATATAAAAAAAATCCAAAATTTTGATTTTACCAGAGGTCAAGTATTCAACATTCAGAGATATTAATAATGAATTGTGTGAATCCAAAATGAAAAGAAAATAAACAACATTAGGCAGATACAAAAACTGGGGAATTTTCCAGCAAAGAAATGTACATTTTAAATTTGATACTGCATGTCTTGCTTATTTGCACATGCACATTGGGATAACAATGCTGAAATAATATATTTTGCAGTCCAGATTGACAGAGGGACACATCCAGCCTTCTGAAATGTGCGCATGTGATCATTTGTTTTCACATAAGCAGACACGCACGCTACCCAACTTATGATTTGATTGCCATGAGCTTATCCATTTGATTGCCATGTAACACATTCAGCAGAGGCATTATGAATAGATTGGTTTGTTTTACAGATTGCTGCTGTTAAATTGTAACGTGCAAAGGTCAGAAAATCCCATGCCTGCCTGGAGAGACCACCAGTAGTTACTACTATTGTATTCTGACAATTACTATTATTAATTATGAAGTTAATAATAAAGCAGGCTGGTTGTTGATAGATTACTCAATGTGTTATTCCAAGTAAAATCCCTGCATTTGAACCCATTAAGCATGATTTTCAGATTTTACAGATTCTCATTTCAACATTTTTCATGTCTGCATGTTTTTCCACTTTCTCCGTTCACGTGAAGGATAACTGCTCAGTCCTAACTAGTGGGTGGGAACTGGAAATAACTCAAATTGAGGTGGGGAAGCTCTCCTACCCCACAGTTTCTTTCCTAAGGGGTTTGAGAGAAAGTACAATAAAGCATGACAGCCTACTTAAGTATTAAATAGCTTAAAAAATATAAGCAAAATATGGTATCGTGCCAAAATCAGATTTAGGAACCTAAAACAATGATAAAATGTAAACGTTCTGAATAAGTGTAGAAATGTAAAGAAAACAATAAGTGTGAGCACTGTGCCCTGGACAATAAATAAAAATCTCTTCCTGACATGTCTACAGAAAAATAAAACGAATATCTTAAATTGCAATTGGTGGGGCTGGGCAACATGGTCAAAAAATATTGTATCACAATTTTCAACGACATCTTCAGGACAGATCAGATTTAGAACAATATTTTTTTAAAGGAATACGCCAGTGGAGGCAAATACATAAAACTGCTATCCAAATTCTGTCCAATACATTTAGCACAATAATTCCCCTTAAGAATTGTAATCATCTGATCTACATGCAGTAGATCAGTGTCCTTTAGGTTAACAACAATATGGTCAGAAAAGTACAGTATATTGTCTCAGATAATTATAAGATTTATTGCAATATAATAAAATATTGTCATACTGCCCAGGCCTTATATTTTCCACTTGAAATGTGTTGTACTTGTTTTGATTGGTTTGGCTATATTTTCTGTTTGTTTATTTTCCAAACACCCCCTCTGCGCCTTTAATGTACCAGTAAATACAGTGTGTAAACCTGTTTTGAGAAAGAAATGTATTATAATTATCTGTAGTTATCTATGTTACCATCTATAATTATCATCTGTAATTAATATATGAGGTGCATTAAGACTTTACCTGTGCCTTCTCCTTTAGCATCTTCTCCGAGAGCCTGTTCTCCTAGAATGTCCATCTCTGTGTTAACTGTGCCGGATGCATCTCCAAAGGCTACGTCAATGTCTCCGTTGGGTAGACCTTCGAACATGTCGCTCTTTCCAGGTCGGTTTGAGGCTGCTGCACTGTGACTGGCCATTGGGGTAGAGTTTATGTGCGTTCTGCTGTGGGAACTGCTTCCAGAGGTGCGTGTGGGTTTGGAGACTGATGGCGAGGCGTTATTTAGTGGTGATAAAGATATACCTCCTGATTCCCCGTCCATGTCGGAGGACCGCTGATGTGCTGATGATCTAGATGAGGGTCTAGTCTGAGAATTGGGCTTGGGTAACTGGGGCACCCCACTACTTGTATGAGGACCCTGTGAGCCACCAGGAATTTGGGAGTTAGCCACAGTGTAATAGTCTTCAGCCCTCTCTTGCTTGATCTTCTTCGCTTCTGGGTCTGTAGTGTCTTCTGGCCCGTTGGGGCCTCGTTTTCTTTGAGCAACCCTTGGCTCGGAGTCTCCCTCTTCGTCTGTGGCAGAAGACTCGCAAACAATGTCGAACAAGTGGTTGTTGTACTCATCTGTGTTGTCGTCTATTTCGGATGGCTCGCTACAGTTGGAGAAGTCGCAGGAGTCGCGGGTTTGGTTGGAGTCACCGCCTTTGTTCTTGCCCGCACTGCTCAGGAACCTTTCTGCCTGGCTGCTCTGCATGGATGAGGCTCCCTGTATGAGGGCATTCGAGCTGATACCCCGGCTGCTGCTCGGGTAGCATGGTCGCTCCTTGTGGGCTGTTTTACAGGAGCTCATTAAGGGCCAGTGGTACGCATGGCCAGCACTGCAACCCCAGAGCGCAGTCAGGTTTCCGTGGGCACCTTCAGTAAGCAGGTGCTTCAGGTTAGGGATGAGTGTGCAGATCGTCCCATGGCTGTGGGCCCACTTCACTAGTTTCGATAGGCTCTCCGTGGAGGTGTGCAAACAGTCGTCCATGATGAGCGTCGCCTCCTGAGAAGATACAAAATAAGGTTAAAATCTTTGTTGACTATTAAAAACGTATTATATTCCTTTTCCAATGTATTACATAATCATTTAGGGATTTGTTGCTGCTCCTATGGCTTATGAACTACAGCACAAAAAGCTATGCAAGTAAAGTGCAAGGGCTTGGAACCTCCCCTTAGTATGGCCAGCACATGTATGTTCAACTCAATGTAAACTTGTATACAAAGGTCTAGTAGAGAGGGGTCTGTGTGCAACAGGGGCTTCACAGTGCACATGCACTACCGAGCCCCAGAAATGCGCTCTCAAGCCCCAAGTTGTTGCATTGTGGGTGGACTGATTGTTAGGTAAACCCATGAATAGTAAATGTTTTAAGCTTTATTGTCTATGTTTTGTCTTACTGTTACGCTGTAGATAGCTAGTTAGCTTGATTAGCAGTTAGGTAAGCTAGTTAGCCAACCTAACCAGTTAGCTTCTTACTACTTTTATAACTGACATGTCGCAATTTAGCAATAAAATGTGCTTAATGCTAGCTAGCTAGCTACTCATAGAAGCTAAAACAATCTACCTGAAACGTTGATACATTTACATTTAATAAGTAGTTAGCTACTTGGCTAAAGTGATATCAGCATTCAATTTACCCACATGTTCATACTGATTTCTTCTATGACTGAACACACCCAGTTTCATTGGCCACTGAAGGTTTGGGGCTTGAGATTGCATTTCTGGGGCTTGGAGGTGCATGTGCACTGTGAAGCCCCTGTTGCACACAGACAGTCTTGCTAGTAGACCCGTTTAAATTTTGGTTGTATATACACCAGAATTTAGACTCATGTCAAGTAAGAAAATCAAAGGATTATCAAATAGCACTTCTGAAATCTTGAAGAACCCCATAATAGTATTCAATATATATGTTTCAAGTAATAGAATTTGAATTAAAGGGAAGGGGAGTTTGAAATTCTATATAACGTTAAAATTAAAGTGTTATAACACGCCATTAAATTCGTTCTCATGTTTTCAAAGTCTATGTTTCAGGTCATGTTACTGTATCATTCTGAAGTAATGGGAAATCTGATGGAGTAACCGGTTATATTCAGTATATTCAGGTAGTCAGCTGACCTAATTCTTTAAGCAAATACATTTTCGATTATAGACTAATCACTGCATCCCTAATTATTAGTGTCATGACATTCTGGATTACTGACTTCTGTTGCACAAATTCTTGTATTTATATTTCTATATATTTAATATCTCAGGGGTGTGCCATATCATATCGTACACAATAATAAACTTAAATATTCATTTTGTTGTAGTAGTGGATTATTGAATTTTAGTTTCAATTCAGTGTTCACAGTATCGTTATCGCGAAAATACCATGAAATATTATATTATTATTTTAGGGCCATTTAGGGCCACCCCTAAAATCTTGTATCTATTTAACAATGTTTTTGAAGGGGGGGCTCATAAATACGATTTAATCAGTTATCTTTTGAGGAATCTATCTGGATAGGAAAAGACAAAAACAGAACAAACTCTTCAACAAGTTCATGCTCATCAGCTCATGTGCATTGTGTTTTTAATTGGCTAGCCAGCACTTCACCTCCATGCTCTAACATAGCTATATTCATATTCAGAAAGCTGTGTTGGTTTACTGAGCTAAGATAAGCTAACAGGGATTGTACAGCTATTTACATTAAACGTATTTACCTATTTAAGTTAGGTGTTTAATCAAGAGTAAAGCACGTCTGGCTTTTCTCATAGCAACATATGAAGCTAGATAACCTAGCTTAGGTCAGCGAATGAGGAACCGATAGGAAAGCAAAAGCGGAACTTTAGCATCAGTCTGTCCTATGAATAGCTTAGCTTAGTTAGCTAAAGCATAGACCCAGACTACTCACTAACAATAACTATCTATACAGTATTATAGATAACATATACGAGAATATATCTGTACTATCTGTATGTCAATTTAGGTTTTGTCTACCGTTAAATAAATAACGCCAGCTAGCCTGGCTAAGCTAAGTATCTAACTAGTTAGCTGAGGTGCTAACCGTTAGCCACACAGCTAAGCTAACGCTAGCTAACAAAACAAAGAACCGCATCTCGAGCCCCTCCAGCTCTGTTACCTTCGCACAGGAGATTCCACAGGAATAAAAGCTCACATAAGGGATTTTTTTTTAGGTTTTCTTCAGTACTAAACACATCCAGTCGCCCACCGCTGCTGTTCCTGAAAACCACAGTGCTTTATTTTCCAAAAAGATGGATTCTCTTTCTTTATTCAGGGACTTTTAGAAAGAAAGGCTTTACTGGACGTCATGTCCTCCTCTTACGTGTCACTGTGAAACTTGAATGGGGTGCTGATTTTATTCTGTGAATAATATATACACTGATATATTTAGATTTTTCACAACAATAAAACAAAAAAAAAGTTTTATATCTTTTTTTAATGGACTTTGCTTTACTATTAAAAACCTTCAGTATGGTCAACAATGAGAAAAGTTAAAAAATCATGATTTATATATTTAATACACTAATATATTTTGATTTTTCATAACAATACAACAATTAAAAAGTTTAATATATTTTTAATGGGCTTTGTCTCACTATTGCATACTCTCAGAATGGTTAATAATAAGAAAAGTAAAAAAAAAAAAAAAAAAAAAAAAAAAAAAAATATATATATATATATATATATATATATATATATATATATATATATATATATATATATATATATAAATTATAAATCATGCCATAAAGGTTATCATGCCAATAAAACAAAACATCACTAATTAGTGCTCCTTTTCTTACAATTCCACAGAGAACCAATATGGAAAAGATACCTGAGAGATTCACCTGAAAACTGTAGTGTCTCAGCTCATTAGTGTTTAGCTAATTAGAGTTCAGCTCATTAGACTTGAGTGAACACAGTAATTATGATCATAAAAAAATGTGATGGCAGGACTGTGGGGATTATCTTTAGTCAGAAGAAGATGACACCATGATGAAAGTCATTAATAAATATAAATTCAAATCAAATCAAATATATTTGTATAGGGCTTTTTACAACTCATGCGGTCACAAAGCAACTTTACAGAAAAGTGATCACAGAACAGAGAATTAGACAAAACATCGAAAATTAACACTGAACACCAAACTTAACAAGTTAGTTTTTAATCTAGACTTAAAGATTGAAACAGGTTCTGAGTCTTGAATATATTTGGAAAGGTCGTGGTTCATAATAGGAGATGAGGTCTTGCAAATACTCTATGATAAGGCCAAGATTATTAGCTGCTGAACCGTTTTTGACAGAGAAGTCGAACAGAGTCCGAGTCTGATTATTTATTTGTAGCAGCTTTGGGGCCTAATAGAAGAACTTCTATTTTATTACTATTTAAAAGAAGAAAGTTGTTTGACATCTATGATTTCAAACTTTTACACATTTCTCGATTTTCTTTATTCTCAGTTTGTCATCAGGTTTGGCTGATATGAAGAGCTGCGTGTTATCTGCTTAATGTAAAATTAGCATCATGTTTTCTAATGACTTTGCCCAGTGGGAGCATGTATGATATAAATAATAGAACCTTGTGTAATTCCATATTTTACCTTAGCAGACATCCCAAGTTGCAAAAGTTGATTTCAGGGAGGTTCTCGTTCTGAATTCCGGTTGATTATTTGTGACTCGCGGGCATCAGGGAGCCACTACCGAAATTCGGGAGACTCCCACAGCTTCAGGGAGACTTGGTTTGTCAGCCTTAGTTTAAATGGAATGTTTATAATTTACTCTCACAAGCTGATATCGATAAAGCAGTTCCAGTTACAACGACCATGTTCACTAATCTTTCTAGAAGGATAGTATGATCTATTGTATCAAAGGCTGCGCTCAGATCGAGAAGTACCAGTAGGGAAACACAGCCTTTGGTCGGCGGCAAGCAGCAGATCGTTTGGTATTTTAATTAAAGCTGTCTCTGTGCTATGATGAGGCCTAAATCCAGATTGGAATTTTTCATAGATTTTTTTTTTTTTTGCAGGTAAGAGCAAAGCATTTACAGTGGTTTATTTATATCTGGTAGTACCTGTTTTAGTAACTTTATAAGAGAAGAGACACTATATTGCCAAACGTATTCGCTCATTTGTCTTCACAAGCATATTACCTTGAGTGACACTTCATTCTTTATCCTTAAGGTCCACCATTTACAGCTATAACAGCTTTAATTCATTTGGGAAAGCTTTCCACAAGGTTTAGTGTGTTTATGGGAATTTTCAACCATTCTTCCAGAAGCTTATTTGTGAGGTCAGACACTGATGTTGGACAAGAAGGTCTGGCTCACAGTCTCCACTCTAATTCATCCCAAAGGTTGAGGTCAGGACTCTCCATAAGATTCAGATTTCTCCTTTACATTTAGCCAGTTTATATTAAATGTCTTTGGCGTAGGTCAGAAGGTATTAATAAACTATTAAAAAGGTATTAATAAGCTCATTAATAGCTCATTAAGAGAAAATGTATGTATGCGCGAGTTCCCATATTCCCACTTCTTCCCCCAACGGAACAATAATAATTCTATTAACAGAGTTGAAGAATAGAGATTTAATCAGAAGGACTATTGGATCCCAGTGGAAAACTTGAACTTCAGAGACTTCTGATCTCAGACACTTCTGATTAATGTATTAATATTGTACGGTATTCTATGTTTTTGATATCAGTGCTGTGCCTAACTCTAATTACTAAATTATATTTCTGTAAAATAAAGATATTTATTTGAACTCTACATATTCATATTACTTTATCTGATTAATCAGTTTACAGTATTAACAGTAATAATTTTGTATCAATTGATTTGATGTTGTTTAGAATGTTCGTTTATATTGTGAGTTTGGGTTGTTGCTGTGTCTATGGCATCATTTAAAACAAATCAATGTAGTGTGTGTGCATGAGTGTGTGTGTGTGTGTGTGTGTGTGTAAGTCTTTGTACCAGTGGGACAGTCAGGATTGTTTGTCTCTAAACCTTTAATTTATTCTCTGCGGGCGAATCCTGAGTGTCTGACAGGAAATGGGTCCTGAGAGATTAAAACTTAGTAAAGAGCAGAACCAGTGGGACTTTTCTAAACTGATTTCCATTCTAAAAGTCCAGTTCCGTCCAGTCCGTTTTCCCTTTGAGTAAAACCACCCCAGCATCTGTGAGAATTTGGATCGAGTCGGGACATTAATGGTTTGTTGCACAGAAACAAGCTGATCCTCTAGTGATGCAGTTTGTACCAAGGTTATAATAGTTTAAAATTGTAATTATTTCCAACTCGTTTTTCGTTTTCCAACTCAGTCCATTTTAATTCGTTTTTAAAGTGGGTTTACTAGTTTTTACTGTGTTTTTTTATTAGTGATTAGGTTTAGTTTTTATTAGTTCTAGTATTAGTTAAATTGTTTTTTCATACTTAGGGTTATTTGTGAGGTGCAGGATTTAAAAAGGTGTTATGTAATAAAATTAATCAAAAGAAACCATTTTAGAAATACATTTTCTGTCACTGTGAAACAACCAACTGTCCACAAGACTGTAACAGTCCACAAGCTAGCAGCCTTAAGTGCAAAGTATATGTAATACTGCTGATTAAAATAGCCAATAAAACACACATGAACATGAAACACATCCCATATAGAGAGCTGAATCTGAGACACAATAAAACAAACTCAGAAACCCAATTAACTCATTTTCACCCAAATTATCATATTCTAATCCTATGCAGAATTCTGCAGCTTTCTCTGTGTTTTCTGTCGCTGTTTTGCAGCTAGCTGGCGATGGTAAACAAAAGTAAAGTCACGGACAGCGAGGTGCAGAGGTGCTGCAAACTGCTCGAGTGGAAACAGCGCTTCTAAAAAAATTTACAAACACAAAAAACGAAGGGCATTCTATTTGTAATTTCAGTTTGTTTGAGATAGTTTTATAAACTCTCAATTTTCATATTTCTCTTTTAATTACCGTTTCTATTAGTTTTAGTTAATGAAAATGTATTTTCACTTTAAATTTTCGCTATTTCATTCGTTTTGTTAACGTACGCATGGTAACTTAACTCTTAGACATAACTAAATATCTACACAATTAAATTTACGAAATGTTTACTAAAACTTCACAGGTTGCTACAGGATTCTTTTCCACTTCTCCATTATGACATCACAGAGCCGGTGGATAGATGTTAGAGACCTTGTGCTCCTCCACCTTTTGCTTGAGGATGCCCCACAGGTGCTCAATTGGGTTTCAGTCTGGAGATATACTTGGCCAATCCATCACTTTTACCTTCAGCTTCCTCAGCAAGGCGGTTGTGACCTTGGAGGTGTGTTTGGGGTCTTTATTGTATGGATGTGATCTAATGCTGCCATTAAGTCGTGTCGGAAATCGTGAACTGTGTTTATGAGATGAGAGGAGGTGAACGCCATCACCAGTGGGAAACTCGGATTATAAGATAAGCCCAGAGTTTCCCAGAACAAGACGTCATGGCGGCTGCCAGTATGGATTCTGCTCCTACAGTAAACGGTAAAGCTTATTAGCTATGGTTTTAAACTGTACAGGTTGTTCTTAAGTTTAGTTTTGAGGGTGACTTGCACTAATGTTACTAAGCAACAAAGCCAATTAGAAGGACCCAAGTCTTGCCTTGTGCACATATATTTATTTTATTAAAACATATTTTTTAAACAGTTTTTTTTATTTTTATTCTATTTGCCTTATGCTCTTGGGGTATGGCAAAATACCTCCTGTTTTTTTATGATGATAAACCAAAAGTATAAACAAAATTATTTTTCTAATGGCGTTCATTTCCACCAAATCAAAAACTACTTGAACGCATGTTAAGTCATAATTACAACGTCCAACCTCGTGAGTAGGAATTTCCGAGGAGGACTTGAAGGCAGCATAAAGCTTTGCTTCAGAATGTCACAGTACATGTTGGAATTCAGCTCCCCAGTGTTGGAAGCACTCATGCAGTCCCAAACCAGGTATGCTACCACCACCATGTTTGACTGTATGCAAGGGACAGTTGTCGTGGTACTCCTCACCAATGCACCACCTCATGAAATCTGTTCTAAGTGGTACCTGTTCTGAAAAAACATTATATGACCATGGCCACGATGCTGTATCTCAGTTACAGGGTGTTTACAATCGTCTTATAGTCTAGACCATCTATGTGTAAAGCAACGATTCTGTTTTTCTCACATCCTCATAGAGCTCTTTGCCATGAGGTGGCATGTTAACTATCCAATGGCCAGCATGAGTGATTTTAACCCAGAACACCAAATTTAACAGTCCTGATCCTCGTTCACACCTGAGACCTTGTAATACTAACGAGTCACACATTTCAGATTTTAGTTTGATTAAAGTTTTAAAACCCATGTATAATATCATTTTTGTTCCTTCTCACAAATATGTGCTACTTTGTGTTGGTCTATCACTTAAAATGTCAATAAAATACATTTAAGTTTGTGGTTGTAAGGTGACAAAATGTGAAAAAGTTCAAGGGGCATAAATACTTTTTTCAAGCTTTTTTATTTGTGTCAGCCAAATAAAAAGTATTTATAAAAAGAAAAAGAATTGCGAGGATGGGGCCCTGGGGACCTTTAGTTATCTGAAGAAAACCATTATCTAATAATAATATAATAACCATTATTATATTTAGTTTTATATTTTTGTTTTATTGTAAATCTGTTTTTATCTTATTAAATGTTCAGTTAATTTGTTTGTTTCAGGATAGAATTAGGGTGGGGTCTGAACTGGCCTCTGACAGGTGGAGGTGTTGCTATGTGGGTCATTCTTACACCTCTTCATCCTATAAAAGAGAGTAAAGCTGCAAAAGATCCAGGTGAGTTCAGGTATAGGTGAGGTACAGGTGGGGTTAGTGCAGATATGGATAAAGTGCAGGTGAGGTGCGCACAGTTGGGGTGAGGTACGTTGTGCATTTAAAGTGTTGTGGGATCATTATCTATGCTTAGGTGAGATACAGGTGAGGGTTGTGCAGATACAGGTGAGGTACAGGTGAGGGTTGTGCAGGTACAGGTGAGGTACAGGTGAGGGTTGTGCAGGTACAGGTGAGGTACAGGTAAAGTGACCAAACTGTTTCTTTTGAAACAACAAATGAATTTTGGGATTTTTTAATTTCTATGCTGTTTTACTGAAGAAGATTTCTCTCAGATTCTCAGAGGCAGTTCAGAATTATTTGTGAAAATGGAAAGGTAATCATCTACCTGCAAATATTTAAATATTCATGATAAAAAATGTTATTCATCACTGTGGGAAAAAAATCTTGTATCTCCAACATAGAAATAAATCTGTTTATATTTCTGAAAAAGTAAATATATTTTATTACAGGTAATTCTGGAGCATTTCCTCCAGTTCATTCTTTGCCAAAGTCAAATACAACAGACTTATTTACATTATAAATTATAAACAGATTTACATTATGAAGAGAAAAAAGAAAAATTACAAATTCAATGTTTTTGCAGAACAGCAATGAATTTTATAACAGTTATAAATATACAATGGGAATGGATTGTAATGATTGTATGGTAAAATAACAGTTTGTGGTTTAAAAACTTTATCAATATATGATTATAATTTTCACACACAACATATAGAATATGAACAATATAAAGAGTATAAAGAATATATTGAATATAAAGTATATAAAAATATGAGTATAAAGAATATTAAGTATATAAATGATGTATAAATATAAAGTATATAAAATAAATAAAGAATATAAAGAATATAAAGAGTGTAGAATGTAAGAAATAATAAATATATAAAGGATATATTGAATATAAAGTATATTAAGAATATATAGAATAAAAGTTGTAAAAAATATAAAGAATGTAAAGAGTATAAGGTGTTTAATGAATATAACGTATATAAAAATATATTGAATTCAAAGAATATAAAGTATATTAAGAATATATTAACTATAAAGAATATAAAGAGTATAAAGAATGTAATGATTATAAAGAATTTAAAGACTATGAAGAGTATGAAAAATATAAAGAATATAAAGAGAATGAAGAGTATGAATTTAAACAATATACAGAATATAAAGTATGAAAATAAAGAATATAAAGAATATGTAGAATATGAAGAGTATGAAGAGTATGGATATAAAGAATATAAAGAATACGAAGAGTGTGAAAATAAAGAACACAAAAAATATTTAAAGAATATAAAGAGTTGACTCTTGCTGATTAATCTCTGTATAAGATCTTTTTTTAGTTCATGCTGTTTACTGATTTTAATTCTGTGAATAGTAAGTGTTTTTTTGGCAGTATCCAACTAGATTTACAGAATATTATTTTTCCTTGCATTTGTCTAAATTATAAACTCACTAAAATAAATAAATAAATTAAGAAATGAATCAATAAATTAATTCATCAATAAATTAATTAGTAATTAATTCTAATCATAATTAGAATATGATATTATAATAAATGAAAAACTGGACTGTCTGTAGTGGGCTACTTTTAATATTTTTTAGAAATAATATAAATAATTAATAAAATAAATAAAGGTAATTATCAGACCCATTGTAGTGGCTGGATCTGCTGCCCAGTACTGGGAGCATTAAGTCGCAGTAACACCAGTAATGTAAAATCCACTGCAGTAAACTTTAAACCAATTCTAGTCACCTTCAGTCTGCATATATTATTATTATTATTATTATTATTATTATTATTATTATTATTATTATTATTATTATTATTATATAATGTTTGTTTATTTTTTATCTTTTATCTGTTTTGCCTGTTATTAAATCTTATTATCTGTTAATATTTATTAACATTGATTTCATTTTTATTGTATTTTATTGTGAATGTGAAAATTAACGCTTATAGTATCTCATAGTGAAAATAAAGATACATATTACTGCAATTCATACAACATATGCAGTAGCATTTAAATAAAGCAAAACTATTAATATTGCTGTTTTTTGTGTGGTTGTTATACATGTGTAATAATAATTATATCAGAGCTGAATATGTTAAGATATAGCTTATTATATATTTTCTTATTCTATTTGCAGCATTTCAGTGAAGAATCAGACGAGTGTTTCGGTGGTTAGCGAGTTTATTCTGTTGGGTTTTGCCGGACTGCAGGCGGAGTATTTTGGACTGGTGGGGGCGCTGTTCCTGAGTGTGTACATTACGGTGCTGGTCAGTAACTCTGTGTTCGTGATGATGTTGTTGGTGGAGCCGCGGCTGCAGAAGCCGATGTACATTATCATGATGAACCTGGCGTTGGCGGATATCGGGTTCTGCACCGTGGTCCTGCCTAAAACCGTGTCCCGGTATCTCCTCGACGGCGGCACCATCTCCTTCCATGCCTGCATGTTCCAGAGGCTGCTGGTCCATTACTTCGCCAACGTCAACTTCCTGGTGATGACGACGATGGCTCTGGATCGGTTCCTGGCGGTCTGCTACCCCCTCAGATATCCTGTTCTGATGACCAACCGGATCATGATCCTCCTAAATGGGATCTCATGGACCGTTTCCATGATCATCCCGGCCTTCATCACCACTCAGATGTCCCAGATGCCATTCTGCGGGCCGAACCGGATCGTCCACTGCTTTTGTGACACAGCGTTCTTATACAGCCTGGTCTGTTCCAACGTCAGTGCCCAGAGCTTCGTCTTCACCTCGTTAGTGACGAGCATCATCTCGCTGACTCTCCTGATCATCACTTTCTTTTATCTCAGCATCGTGGTGTCCGTCATGAGAATGTCCAGCAGCCTTAGCAAAACCAAGGCCTTTTCCACCTGCGGAACTCAGCTCTGCATCATCTGCATTCACTACGTCCCACGATTCGTTGTCCTGACCTCGCCGTACCTGCCCAATGTCAAGTTTGACATCAACCATCGAATCGCCTTCACACTCACCTACTGGCTGATCCCGCCTCTCCTTAACCCCTTCCTGTACTTCTTCAGAACCAAAGAGATCCGTCAGCTCTTCCACAAATGGTGTTCCTGTGCTCAGAGGCACGTGAGGCGGAGCCAAATCAATATTCTGTCTGTGTCTAACTGATTGTTCTTTATATTAATCTATTAAATATTGAATAATAATAATCAATAAATATGTTTACTCATAATAACTGTAATAATTAATGTGTTTAATAAATGCTGATTTACAAGAGAAGAGTTTCAGCTGTTTACATTTTATTGCATTAAAATTACTAATCAGTGTTTGGACACAGCAAAGAATGTTATGAAACACAGTGGAGAAGATTGGCTTTAATTCAGGAGTTTAACAATAAAACAAAATCATTTAATCATTAGGTCACTTTTACAGTTCACAATTTTTTTTTTCTAATTTTATTTCAATTTTTTCCCATTTTCTCTCATTTACACAGCCAATTACCCAACCCAGTCATTAGTACTCCCTCTATCATTAGTAATTCCCCAACACACCAGGGTGAAGACTAACACATGCTTCCTCCGATACATGTGAAGCCAGCCACCACTTTTTTTTGAGCTGCTGCTGATGCAGCATTGCCGAGCAGTCAGCGTGCTTGTAGGAAAGCGCAGCGACTTGGTTCCGGTACGGCAGCTCACAGACGCCCTGTGCTGCAGACATCACCCTAGGAGTGATGTGGGGAGAGAGCACCATCCACCCACCTGGAGGGAGCAGGGCCAATTTGCTTCCTTTGAGCGCCGGCAGCTTGATGGCAAAGCCGTATGAGTAGGGGTTCGAACCAGCGACCTCTCGCTCTTAGTGGCAGCGCTTAAGACCGCCGGACCACTCGGCACCCCCAGTGCCAGTTCAGCATTTTCACCGGCTCAAAATTATTCTGACAGGGGGGCTAAGCGCCAGTTTGAATCCTGTTTGTGCAGTTTGCCATCAGCTGCCAGAGCCCTGAGAGAGCACAATTGGACTTGCTCTCTCTCTCTCTCTGAAGGGGTAAATGATAATGCAGGTGAAGAAGCTCATTATTAAACTAAAAAAAATCAGAAACTTTTTTGAGGGCTCAAATCAATAATCAGTGCAGTTAATTCTTAACACTAATGCCAATAAACACCCACAAACACACTAGTGATTAGTGCAGTAAAGTTTATGGTAAGAGTTTATGGTTTAGGGTATAGGGTTTAAGGTATAAGGAATAGTCGTGCTAGGCTTGTAGTGTTTGGTGGTATAGCGGTTCATCTGGTATTAACCTATTATTACATATTTTTTTATGTACTGCCATACCATATGAATTGAATGCAGTTTTTAAATAAAGGTTTTTATTATTGAGGAGAATTTTTTCCGCCCTGAAAGCTGCTGACCTGGACAACATCCCCAGATGGGTGCTAGGGGATTGTGCTGATCAGCTCTCATATGTTCTGGCGGATATCTTCAATGCCTCTCTCATTGCCTGAAGACTGCCACCATCATTTCGGTCCCCAAAAGATTTTCAGGTCCTATTTAAGTGATTTCTTGATAGAGAACAGGTGTATGTAATCAGTCCTGGGTGTGGTTAGAGAAATTAAGTGTGATAAACTACAGTGAAGTTATTTTAACTGAGGGAGACACTTTTTCACACCACTAAGTATTATAAGATGTGTGTATATTAAGGCGTGTTTGTGTATCATAGGAAATGTGTACATATTGGAATGTGTGTATATTATGGGATGTGTGTCTATTATAGGGTGTATGTATTATGGGGTGTATATTACAGGATGTGCGTGTACTATGGGGTGTGTTTATATTAAAAGATGTGTGTATAATGGTTTGTGTGTGTTTATCATGGGATGTGTGCATTATGGGGTGTGTATATTATGTGTGTAAAATAAAGGGTGTGTGTATATTATGGGATGTGTATATAATAAAGGGTCTGTGTATATAATGGGAAATGTGTGTATGTTGTATGTTTTTGTTAAGAAACAAAGTTAATCTGGTCATGCTGAACTTCAGCGTGAGAAACACAGCCCTTAGTCGGAGATCAGACAGCCTACGTTTATTTATCGCACATCATTTTTTACAAAATGGAAAAAGCAACAGCTGAAGAAACAATTTGGTACATTTTAGTCCATTTGTGTTTATTTAAATCCACTGTACACAAGGCTAACCTTCATCATCCTCATTATCATCATCATTCTCCTCTTTATTATCATCATCATTATATCTTAGAAACAACAAATAAAATGAGAAGAACTTTCTTACTGACCAATCACACAGACTAAACGGCCACGCCTCTTTACCAGCTGTGAAGACAAAATAATGGAAACAGCTGAAAAGGCTTAAAAAAAATCTCCTTAAACCACATTTAACAGAACCAAAACCACTCTCCGTCTATCCGTGCTTCTGTCTCGGACTCTCACCTCTGCGCTCCACTGTGTTTGTGAGTGTGTGGGTTGGAGGTTAAGGAGGTTGTGGTGTCGGGTCTCTGCAGAACCTCGGGTCGGGTTCTGATAGGGTTTCTGTTGGTTCCGTTACGACGACCTATTGTTTCCATTATTTTGTCACATTCTTTATACAAGGGTTGACCCTCTGTTACTCTCTGTCCTTCTTGTTTAGTGTTTCCTGTGATTGAAGGCGCCCAGCTGGGTTGGGCCGGGTCAGGTTTGGGGGTTAGTGGGCGAGACCGGACCCTCGATTCAGTTTCTTCACCCTTCAGAGAACCGGCCCCGCATAAGACAAGCAGAACTCCACCAACAAGAAACGAAAGATCTGAAAGATCAGTAAGAGCTGGGCATGGGGAAAGTGGCATGAGGAAAGGGGTGTGGGGAAAGGGGCGTGGACATGAGGGAAGGACCGTGGACTTGGGGCCAGGGGCATGGGGGCGGAGGGGCTTAGGAGCATTATCAGAATCTGTGAGGCTAAAGCCAAGTAGGATCTTTAATTAGAGTGCATCTCACTATGGGTTCATCTGCTCCGAGGTTGGCAAGTGGAAGCAGAGGGTTCTGGAACAGAGTGTGTTCTGTTTAGTTCCTTTAAACTGGTGCCGACCCAAACCGTCAAGCACCGATCAATTCCAAAGCTAACAAATAAAACTAACAATCGAAACGCCACAAACACACATGGAGGCGGCCACACCCCCGCTCCGCCTCTGGAATGGACTTTACAGTAATACAGTCGGCGGTTCTGATCCGGTTCTCCTGTCCCAGCGCCGGTGCTGAACAGGAACCGGAGAGCGCTGCACTACGGGGGCGGGCTTACGATACGGGAAAGAAAATACAGTAATAAATATCCGAGCATTCCTTCAGCGAACGAGAGGGAAGGATCGAGCGCAGCCCGGGAACACCATTCCCACTTAACGGCCACGGGTCAATCCCCCTTCTGCCCAGGCCCAATCAGTAGGAGGGGGCAGGGCTTTAATACGGCAGGACTACAAGGGACATGCCATGGCTGGGTGGGGGGTAGGATAGGGGTCGGGGAGCAGACTAAAAGGAAGTAACGCAGAGCAGTTTAGGGAGGAAAAGTATGGATGGAGACAGAAGGGAAGCGGGGACAGGGGTGTGGGTGTAGGTCTGGGGGTGGAGTCAGGTGGAGAAGGGGTTATTAAAAAGTCTTCCTGTGGATGGCGCGAGCGCGGTCCTCTTCATACTCCTTCTTAGAAACCCACATCTTCTTAAACGTATCCAGAGATGCTAGGATAGATCCCCTACACACACACACACACAGACACACACACACACAGCATTACATCTCTCAATTTACATTAACATTCATTTTAGGCATTACTGAACAAACAGTACAATAAAATAATGCGCTGATGGTTTTATCCCCATTATTAATGTGTAATTATTGTGTTATAAATGTGTTAACATGTTATTAATGGCTGTATGTGGTTTGTTATCCACAACGGATCAGCTGACCAGTTAAGATTATAATTCTTACCCGATCCACGTGGAGTACAGTCTCTCTTGCGGTGCAGATATCTAAAACAAAATACACAGATTAAGAAAAAAATAAGAAACAGAACAATAAAAAAAAATCATTAAAGATTTACTACAACTCACCTTTATTTTAACGTCTTTGGGGGCGAGCTTCTTCACTTCACTCAGCAACCGATCTCCAAACCCTACCCAACACCACCATCACACACCATTATTACCATAATCATTACCATTATCATCATTATCATCACCACAATCATATATATATATATATATATATATATATATATATATATATATATATATATATATATATATATATAGTGTGTGTGTACCTTTAAATAGTGTGGATCCTCCTGAGAGGACGATGTTGGAGAACAGGGTGCGCCGGAGATCCATGTCGGATTTCTGAATAGCGAAAGCCAGAACCTCGTGGATTCCCTCGCTCTCATCTCCCACCAGATCTGGCCGGAACAGCAGTTCTGGAGCCCGGAACCTTGCTGGCCCGATCTGCAACCACACGCACACAACCACAATTTATATAAACACACTCACAATTATAAAAACACATACACAAATTATATAAACATACACACACACACACACACAATACACACATAAAGCATACACATTTATCTGATCCAGACCAAAGAAACCAACTAAAGGTGTGGAAATGACCTTAAAGAAGGGCTGATTATATATGAACAAATCATGGATAATTTCCCAATTCTGAACTAAAATAATCAAACTTTACATCTACTGTGCTCCCGTCCGGCAGCGTGTACTGCGCCTTCTCCGTCTCCAGAGTCTCATCCTTTTGAGGGTTTAGCGACAGATAGCAAGCTCTCTGAAACACAAAAAAACAAGGTATCACCTAACAGCGTATCTTTTTAATGTCATTCAGACACTTAAAACCTCACACAACTCTAATAATTCAGACTTTACAGTAAGAGTACGGTTCTGTGTGAGTGTGTGAGAGAGTGTGTGTAGTATGTGTATGTAGTATGATTGAGTGTAGTATGCGAGTATGTGTGTGCGTGCATAGCATGTGTGTGTGCAGCATAAGTGTGAATGTGTGTGTTCTCTGTTTCTGGATGCCGTACCTCCTTCATGGTCCTCACAACCTCAAACTCAGCGGAGGTGTGGAAGTCGTATCCCTCTTTCCGCAGGAGCAGCCGAAGGTATCGGGACACGTCCCGGCCGGCAATGTCCACCCGCATGATGGAGTGAGGAATGGCGAAGCCCTCATATATGGGAACAGCGTGGGTCACTCCGTCTCCGGCATCTAGAACCACACCAGTGGTCCGACCAGTGGCATACCTGCAAACCTCAGACAAGACAACAGACATCAGTGGTGGTGAATGGGAGCATAGTCGAGACAGTGGTGGGGAGTGGGAGTTCAGGGGGGACAGTAGGGGACAGTGTGGGAAGTGTGTGTGTGTGCGTGTGTGTGTTTGCTCACAGGCTGAGGACGGCCTGCATGGAGATGAAGAGCGCTGGAACATTGAAGGTTTCGAAGAAGACCTCGGCAGCTCGCTCCCGGTTCTTGCTGGGGTTCAGTGGAGCTTCAGTCAGGAGAACCGGGTGCTGCAGAACAAGCACTGATTAGAACATTTGCACTAGACCCTCACAGCCCACCCTGCTCTTCTACACAACTATCAAAACAGGAATCACCTAAAACTCTGATTATTATTATTATCTGAAGTTTATAATGTTGAGAATGTAACTGAGCTCTGTAGGATCTACATTCACTACCAATCACTCGTCCTCCAACGAGCAGCACACGCAACACACCTGTCAGACTCATTAGCATAAAGTAGAACCCTGCCATTGGACAACACAACATTTCTAAACTAAATCCACGTACCTGCAACCAGCATGAACAGAGACACAAACATCAGTGTCAGAATAACCACACACACACACAAACACACACACACACACACCTCCTCAGAGAAGGTCTGGAGCTGCTCTTTGGAGTAAACGTACTGCCAGATCCGCTCCATATCATTCCAGTCCTTAACGATGCCGTGTTCCATTGGATAGCGCACAGACAGCAGCCCCCTGTGCTCCTGCAAAACATACATACACACACAAAAACACAACGTTTAAAAGTTTATTTTAGTTTTTATGTATTTTTAAAAAGAACCAAGCTCTGCAGGTGAGTACAGAACCACGGGTTTGGACAGGTGAGTTCAGAACTACGGGTTCAGACAGTTGAGTTCAGAACCACGGGTTCAGAAAGGTGAATACAGACTGCGGTACCTCAGCTTTCGGACCGATGAAGAGGTCCCCCTCCAGAGCTCCAGCCATCACACGCACATGTTTAGGTCGTCCCACACTAAGATCAGAACACAGCACATTCAGAAATACAGCAGATCAACACTGTTTCAGACTGAAGGTGGCATAGTTTAGCTATGCTGTAATATGATTGAGAGTTTTTATGTGATGTGATTGAGATCCGTTATGTGATGTGATTAACATCTGTGGAAGGTGTAAGATGTGATGGAGAGCTGTGATGTGATGTAATTGAGATCTTTTATGAGATGTGATGGAGAGCTGTTATGTGATAGAGATCTGTTATGTGATGTGCTGGAATGATAAGAGCAGAACTTACTAATTTGGGAAGCAGTATTTGGGAATCTGGTCTCCGGCAAATCCGGCTTTGATGGCTCCAGATCCCTGCGGGAAAAGAACAGCACGTGAAGGAGAATCACAACAGCCCGATTGATTCAGTTCAACAGTAAACTCCTCTCTGAGCTCCTCTTGTTTTTATCTAGTCATAAGACACATCTTCAGGGCAAAATTAGCAAAGCTTTACGTACAAAAGATAAAAAACACCCCAATTTCCAATTTCCAAATTTCATTAATTCCTACAAAAGGAAAACTCACTTATTTTCGTCATTCTCTGTATAATTAAACAGTTTAGAAAAAAGTTAATCAAAGTGTTGGGTGTGGAACACTGGGTTCAAGATCATTTTCCAAGGTCTGGAGAATGGAACGTCTGGAGCTCTAAAAGCTCCTCATAGTGAGCTATTACTCCTAGTGGTTATAAAAATATTGCCTGATGCCTGACACACAGTTCTGAGAAGACTGGGTCTGTAAAACATTTATTTAATATAAAATATTATTAAGCTGGTAGAGGAATATATATCCAAAGAAGGGTCAAAAAATATTCCTTATGATAGAATCTCAGTAGACTGGTGTATGATGACTGGTGGGTTTGGACAGGAAACAAAATGGCCATATATTATTGTCAAAGTAATGCTTTTTATTTTATTTTAATTCTATTTTATAAGCAGACTGGGGCCCTGTCCACACAAACTAGGATGTTTTTAAACAGGGGGTTTTGACCAAATTATCAGCGTTTTCAAAAATATATCCCCATCCACACAGAAACATTATACCCCCTAAAAGCGCTGAAATGGACATGGGATGCTCTTGACATTCTGAAGTTTTCTTGCCACTCCTCAGCAGCTACTTCTTCATTTTAAAAATTGTCCCACCAGGTGCACATGTTGGTGCCTCCGCTGTGTTAGGTATGTGAGAGTAACATTAAATGAAGCTGTGAACATATTATTAATCTGCAAATCACTGAGAGAACAGAACCAATCCATGCACTGTCCAGGTTTCAGGCTCATTCTGAACAGGCTAAGCTAATGTAAACAAAAAGAAGACATGCGCAGAGTTGCTGTGTGAGGTCAGCATTTTCAGAAGGATAAGTTTTTTAAAATCTTCACCGTGGAAGGCGTTTTTGGAAAGCCTGGAAAACCTCTGTTTTTAAAAATATACGGATTCATGTAGGTGGGCCTGAGGGATAGCTCCATCCACCAGGCTGTGAGGATGCAAAACATCTCTCTGCTCCCCCTCCCCACTCCCCCCCTCTAATCAACACAGTAGTGAAACTTAGTATTGGAATCAATACAGTACTCAAACTTAGTACTGGAATCAACACAGTACTGGAACTGGAACACACCCCATACCTGCACTACTGCTTATACTTGCACCATCTTACCCACTCCAACTCCCCCTACAACTGAGGTTCACTTTACCAAGCATTTATTTCTTTATACTTGCACTAATGTTTATACATGTTTTTTTTAATACTGGTACTGCCTTCCCTCTTCAATCCCTCCATCATACCTAACTGGTACACTCTCACTCTTAGCTATATTGCACTATAGTTTTGTGTCTCTTGTCTCACCTATGTCTGTCTATTTCTGATGTCTACATCTGTGACCCTGCTGTGTTGTAGCTACATTTAGTGTCTCTCATACTTTTATTAATTACAATCTTATTTAGCTGTACCTTTGGGAGGAGAGTAACGTAATTTCAATCCTCTGTATGTCCCGTTCATATGCAATACTGACAATTAAACTACTTGACTTAATTTATTAGGTGGGTCCAGAGCAGAGCAGCCATTACAGAAACAATAACAGCCCGCCGGGAGGAGGCCCGGCCCCCGCGGAGCTGCTCTCGGCAAAAATAACTGATTTATAAAAAGTAACTGTGAGTAAATATTTGTGTTTTAGCAACATCGGTTATCATTACAGTTACTATTACAGTGTATCAGTAATCCGCACGTTAGGATTATATCCGGTCCACCTTAAACCGCAGCCGCTTCAGCAGCGACTCCTCAGACTCCAGACTGGAACTTCTGCAGCTTTTAAGGTGGACCAAAGAATTCATCTCCTCACACGCTAAACATACAAACTGTATACAATCAGAACCAAAACCAGAATTAAAACCAGAACCGGCCCGGTGTCTGTGTACAGTGAGCGGATCTATGCTAAGCTAACTGAGCGCTGTATTGTCCGCAGGAGCCGAAGGGCTAGCGCGAGCGCAGGGTGTGGACCGGTGGGTGACATCATACTCACATTATCGATCACCACCGGCTGATTAGCGATTATATCATAGGATTCCATGCTGAACGGGCGGCTCTGCGGCTCCTCGCGCAACTGTTAAAGAGAGAAATCCGCGAGAAATAAAAATTGATAATCATATAAATACTGCAGCTCGCGCACACAGCCGCTCCGCCAACCTACCGCACACTGCTCAACCTAACCCGCGCTGACTGACAGCTGCAGCAGCCAACCGCATTCCCGCACAGCGGGCAGGGGGCGGGGCTTGCAAAGGTCTATGGTGTGGTTTATTTTTCTCAGAATAAATAAAAACAAATGATTAAATTTATCTGTGAGAGTATATATCTGTAGATACGATTGTTATGTTTATAAGAATAAATAATATAACTAATAGGTAAAACTAAACTAAAGGTTAAATAAAAAACTAAAGGGTTTATAAGATGTTTACAGGGTAAAAATGTATGTGAGCTGAAAGTTAGCTGGCTATATGGGCTATCAAAAATAAATCAAAAGTTTATAAACTGTGAGAAGTAGGAATTAAATCGCCTACAATATCGATGACTGTAATCATTCACAATTACTGTATAGCTATATTTATTTATTTTACAAAACAGCTATACATTTCCATTATCCACAATAAATCTAAATATTACAATTATTTTTAATTACTAGTTGTGTACAGACTACTAAGCTCATATATCTGTCAGCACACCCTTTTGTATTAATATGTTTAAATTCTAATATTTATGTGTTTGTTGGCTGAGGACTCTTATTTTGTGCTCGATAGAAATTTCCTCTGTGAGGTGGTTAAAGCGGAAGTTGCCAAAAGTGGCTTAGTAAACACTTGACAGGTTATAAACTCTTAAATCTTAAATCTGCTTTTTAAAGGTAAGAACGCGAATTTAAGCTGGTTTATATGCTGTATAATTGTTTATTAGTCGGGTTTAATGTGTTTAGAACTGGGAAGTGGATCGGATTAATGTTAAACTGGACTCCAGTCTTTTTTGTAGTTAATTCTCAGTTCCACCTTAAAAAGCGCAGCAGTTTAATAGCTGTGTCTGTGTAGTCTGACTGGATCGCTGCACTGTTTAAGGTGGACCGCAGAGTTCAGCGCCGGCTAGAAGTTTAAGTTCATGTTTAGTTGAGCTAACCTGAATCTGGTGGCAGGGTTATTCCGATAAGAGAGGAATGATGATTAACAGCAGTTTTAATTTGTAATATTTCATATTTTAGTAATATATTAGTTGCAATAATTGTTTTTTATTATCTCTATGTAAATCAGCTGCTGTGGCAGACAGACTGATGATCAATCAGTTTGATGGTCAGACGTGATTGATCATGGCTTCTGCAGATGAACCTCCTGAAAGGTGATCAAATATGAATGGTATTTCTATGGTTTTATGTGCAGGAGCTGTGTACTCTGTGGTCAGTGTGTTTGTGTTGTGTGTTTTCAGGCACTGCTGGGTGTGTTTTGCAACAGAGAGGGAGGACCGGGTGGCTGAGTGGGTCAGTCCATGTCGGTGTAAAGGCTGCACCAAGTGGATCCACCAGGCCTGTCTGCAGCGCTGGCTGGATGAAAAGCAGAAGGGCAACAGCGGCGGAACCGTCAGCTGCCCACAGTGTGGCACAGAATACCGTATTGTCTTCCCCAAAATGGGTCAGAATCACAATGCTCCCTTTTAATAATGGTGCACCGACATAACTAACCCTGAATCACTGATTTCAGAATGAATCATTATTTGTCAGGGTGTTTATAAACATGTTATAAATCTCAGTTACATTCACACAGCAAAAATAGTGGCTAAGACTCTGCTGTGTGTTACAGTGACTTTACCACATAAAACCCATAACCCCCTCATCCCCCACCATACACACACACACACACATTATACCAGAGTCCACCACATAACTGTAGTTTTTATTATCAACTGTACGTCATAAACTTTTCAGTCAGCCGTGACCTTTTACCCCATATCCCTAGTCCCTTGAAAATGAGAGTGTGAAGCTAAACACTGCAGAATCGAATTACAGAACCGTGCAGTTCTGCTTCAGCCTGGTCTAAGCGAAGCAAGCTCATGTTAATTTATGACAGTAACTATGTGTAATTACGGAAGCACCTGATTGGCTAACAGCCCGTTATATTTCTGTATTTCAGGACCTTTAGTATATTTCCTGCAGCAGCTGGACCGAGCTCTGTCCCGGGTCAGTCCATTTGCAGCTGCCGGTGTGGTGGTGGGAACGGTTTACTGGTCAGCTGTCACCTATGGAGCCGTCACAGTCATGCAGGTCCGGTTCTGTTTAACAGTACAAATCTACAGTGTAAACCACAACACGCTTACACTGTTCTAATCTCACCCAACACACGTGTATGTAATATGTCTGTTTGTGTGTAATGTATGTGTAATATGTGTGTGTGTGTAATGTGTATGAAGGTGGTGGGTCATAAGAAGGGGCTGGATGTTATGGAGCGGGCGGATCCACTATTCTTGCTGATGGGTTTACCCACAATACCGGTGATGCTGGTTCTGGGGAAGATGATCCGGTGGGAGGATTATGCTGTGCGACTCTGGCAACGTCACTCCGCCAAACTACAGCTGCTCAGCGCCATCGTACCTGGTACTTACCCTGCATAACCAACACAGTGCGTGTGTGAGTGTGTGTAATGTGTGTGTATAATGGGTGTATATATAATGTGTGTGTGTGTGTGTGTGTGAGAGCAGGTATTGGGAGGCCCCTTCCCCGAGTGCCGGTTGCTGGGGGTTATGGGGGGGATCATATCTCAGTGTCGCGGACACTGTGTGGTGCGCTGGTCTTCCCCTCTGTCGCCGGGCTGGTGGGTCGTCTGCTGTTCCGGAGGGTACCGTCCAACCTGCAGCGGACTGTACTGGTGAGCATGAGGAAGTGTGCCTTAGCCTGGGTCATTAATGTGTGTGTGTTTGTTTATAATGTGTGTGTGTGTTGCAGGGCGGGATAGCGTTCGTGGTGATTAAAGGGATACTGAAGGTTTATTTTAAGCAGCAGCAGTTTCTCATCCAGGCCAACCGGCGCATCCTCAACTACCCCGACCGGGACGATCCAACGGACACAGCGGAGGAGGAGGGAGGGAGTGAGGGATGAAGAGTCATAAGAGGGGGGAGTGATGGAAGAAGAGTTGAAGGAGGGGGGAGTGACAGATGAACAGGAGAAGGGGGAAGTGAGGGATAAGGAGGAGGAAGAAGGGGAATGAGGGATGAAGAGAGGGAGGGGCAAATGAGGAATGAAGAGGAGGGTGGAGTGAGGGATGAAGAGGAGGGGCAAATGAGGGATGAGGAGGAGGGGGGAGTAAGGAAGAAGAGAAGGGGGGAATGAGGGATGAAGAAAAGGAGGCACAAGGAGTAGAGGGGGAGTGAGAGATGAAGAGGGGGAGGAGTGAGGGATGAAGAGTAGAAGGAGGGGGGGTGAGGGATGAAGACAAGGAGGAGAAAAGGGAAGGAAGGATACGGAGTAGAGGTGGAGTGAGGGATGAGGAGGAGGGGGTGAAGGGGGAGGGATGAAGAGGAGATAGAGAAAGGTGGTTCCTCTCTAACTTGATGATCCAGATTCCGGATCTGATGCTGATGTTTGATTCTTATAAACGCTGTAAATCCTGTTATTTAATTTGAGTTATTTCTTTATTAAAGTGAATTATGAACGTGTTCCAGAGTTTATTGATAAGCTTTATTAAAGTGAATTATGAACAGTGTTGGGAAGTAACGGATTACATGTAACGGCGTTACGTAATCAGATTACAAATTATGAGTAACTGTAATCCGTTACAGTTACTGCTTCAGTAAGTGGTAATCAGATTACAGTTACTCTGCTAAAATAAATGGATTACATTGCGGTACTTCCCTATTTTTGGTCTTCCAATCCAACACTGACAAAACGCAATCACATTCACATAAATCACGACATCAGAATATTCTATGATTCACAACCTTCGATCAGAATGTTTTCACTGCAGAAGCGCCCCCTAGCGGGCCCGTCGGCGGGCCCATTCTGACTATGTAAAGTAGAATGCTTAAAGGCGTAAAATATTCTAAACACACCGACCAACTAACCAACTCATATTCTTTAGTATTACTTTAACTACCTGCACGCAAATTTACATCTACATGAAACCAGTCGCCAGAAATCTCCAACTGAAAACAGCCTGTATTTTTACATTGTTTACATGTGAAACACGCCTCCCCAACAAAATAGCCTTATAAAATATTATTAATATGTGAAATAACATCATATAAGATTATAGAAAAATCACTTACTATCACAGCATCCACAATACAGCACTGAACCGCAGATAAAACATCCATAAAGTCCTTTATTCTCCAGCTCACTTCTCCTCACAAACATGCATTTAGTTTCAGCGCAACCGCAACGTCATATTCTCAAACTCCTAGCGACCACACATGTAATGTTTTCACGTAAAGTTGTACGTGAATATAAAGCTAAGGATGTCCTCTTGTCGATTCTGTGGTTTTTATTGGTCCACAAACCACTATTTTTCTTGAGTGATCGTCTTTTGAACCAATAACGTGAGCGCTGGATCAATCCAATCCAATCAAATCCGGTCATAGCCTTTCTCCAAGGTCACAAAAGTGATTGACACCTATTTCAACCAATAGTCCACCCTTAGACGAAAACACTGGTACGTAATTTGCCCTGATTGGTCTCCTAATGGCTGGGGGTGGGGCATGCCTAACAGCTGTCACCAAAATGCCTCTGGTAAACAAAGGTGCGCGCATACGTGTGATTTTGTGTGTCATTTCATCAAAAAAATATTAATATTACTCTGACATAGACATTAATTTATTTTATCACAAACAAACAAAAATATTACAAACTGTTGTTGTATAGTGACAAATTTACTTGTGTATCTTTGTGTAGGTTTTGAACACTTTGGAGACGCCTGGTGGACACCTAATATAATGCAGTGCAAATTTTTAATGCATTGTGCTATAAATTACCAATTTTGTAATTTGTTTGTCAAGACCCTACTGAATCAGGAAATGTAGAGAATGATTGACTATACATCACCAACATCCATACACACATTGTTAACTCTAATTATAACAGGCGCTTTTTTTATTTATTTTTTTTAACATTTTCTTCTGCATTTGATGTTCTCAAATGGAACCTAAAGAATGAAAATTAAAGTGTTGAAGTGAATGATTGTTTACTTTTTATGATTACACTGCAATTGACATTTAATAATAAAACATTCAAATTATATTTTGTTTGCATTTGGGAGTTCTTAGAAAAGGAACAGATTGTAAAAATCGTATTGAACCGAATCGTATCGTATCGTGACATAATTTGAGGTATCGTACATTATCGTATCGCTGAATAAAATAATCATATCATATCATAATGAATCTTGTGATTTTCACCCCTAGATAATCCACCTGCAGAAAGTGGCAAACCTGCAAATTAATAGCTTACAGTTGTTGTTGCATTGTTTGGTTTTTAATGGTTTTTAATGATTTTTTTCATCAATTTATAGAACTGGAAAGAAAAATAAAAGGATAATATGCAATATGTGGTTGCTACATTCATTCAGGCTTAAAAAAACGACAATATTGTAAGTAATCCAAAGTAATCACATTACGTTACTCACTTGAAGTAATGTAACTGATTACGTTACAAATTACATTTTGAGTGAGGTAATCAGTAATCTGTAAGGGATTACATTTTAAAAGTAACCTTCCCAACACTGATTATGAACGTGTCTCGTAGTTTATTGATAATCTTTATTAAAATGAATTATAAACATGTTCCAGAGTTTATTGATAATCTGCAGAAGGTCAGGCTGATCAGCTTTGAGGGCAGAGGTAAAGTAAAACCTGCAGTTGTGTAACATCCCATAATATCTAAGAAGGAAGAGAACGCTCTGGTTTATAGCCTGCCGCCCCCTGCTGGAATTATCAGACCATTAACTATATGAATTATTATCTGTAACTATAATTCTATTTATTAATATATTTATAACTATATAGTTACTATATAGTACTATATAGATTTTTTTTCTATAACTATTTATGACTATAAATACATTTATAACTATGAAAACAACTATATAACAATTTATAACTATACGTTTATAACTATCTATAAATACATGTATAACTATGAAAACAACTATATAACAATTTATAACTATACGTTTATAACTATATAAGTTATATAATTATAAACATCTAGTTGTAAATTGTTATATAGTTGTTTTCATAGTTATAAATGTATTTATAGTTATAAAGAGCTATAGTTATTGTTAGTTATATAGTTGAGCTATAGATATGATATATTTATAGCAGTGGCGGATGCTGGTCTTTCAAGGAGGGGAAGCTCAATTTCGCCCTACATCTTAACATATGTAGTTTTATTTATACGTAAATTCTACTCTCCCTGAGATTTTTTTTTTGTAAACAAAAGGCATTATTTTCAAGTTTTTACTACACAACAAAAAGGTACCCATTCTTTACATTGAACAATTACATAAAAAAAGACGCTATGACATGAATAAACATAAAATGATCATTAAAAAAAAACATTTCGCAAAATCTTTAAATTTGGTAAAGGAAAAAATCAGTCCTTGATTCTGTCTTCAGAATGGTAATTTCATGTGGAACAGAATAAAAACTTTTAATCTTTCATTTTTAATCCATAATCTTTAATGCCAATTTCAATTTTTTTAATCCGTAATCTCTCATCTTTAATCCCAATACCACAACTTTAATCCCTCATTTTATATCCCTTATCTTGGATCCCAATTTCTCATTTTAATCTCTTAATCCCAATGCCTCAATTTAATTCATAATTTTTATTCCATTATCCTAAATCCCAATCCCTCAAATTTAATCCCTAATCTTTCATCCCAATCCTTTATCTTTAAACCCTTATTTTCAGTCTCTTATCTTTAATCCCAATTCTTTATCTTAATCCCTTTTTTTTATTCCTTTATCTTTAATCCCAATCCCTCATATTTAATCCCTCATTTTAATCCCAATCCCTCATCTTTAATTCCTTATTTTTAATGGTTTATCATTAATCCCAATCCCTCATTTGTAATTACTATTTTTTACTCCCTGATTTTTTTAACCATTTATTAAATGTATTGATACAAACATTAAAACAAGTATCACAGTGGGACAGAAGATGCTCTATTAACATAAACCAGTAAAATTTGTTTAGGAGAAAGCTCTCTGCACTTCCTGAGGATCCGCAGGTTTAAATAAGCTCTACGTAATTAGCAGGAAACATGCCGTAGCACCCGTCTGCACCGCAGCCTCGCCACCAGTCCTGGTCCAGCATCTCCACTTCCGTGATGATATCACCAGGGTTAATGCTGATTTCTGACTCATCCTCTGAAAACAGAAACCAGATTTAAGGATGTTTTAACAATGATTTACAGCGATTAAGAGATTTACTCACCCGCCTGGTAATCGTACAGCACACGCACACTCACGCCCTGTCCCTCTGAACCTGCAGGCCACTCCTCCTGCTTACACAGGCAAACAATTCATTACTGACACAGTTGCATGTGTGTGTGTGTGCATGTGCGAGATTGCACAGGTGTGCTGATATTCAGTGAGAGACGTACCTGTTGTTCCGAGGGAATCGTCTCATAGAGGTTCTCATCCTCAACACCATATAAATCCTCGTCATCAGAATCTACACCATCCACCACAACCGCCAGATACACACACACGTTACACATTCATTATACACACACAATATACACAAAAACACACATTCACACACTATGCACACACAGTACCTTGCCACTCTTCGTCTGATTCTTCAGTTTGTTCGGTAATAAATGGATCATCTGCAAAAGGTTCTGCAATTGAAAGATAAAGGGCATAAAAAACTTTCTATACAAGGTAAAAAGGAAAAAATCATCAACATCATTACCAACATCAACATTATCACCAACATCATCATCAAAAACACCATTGTCATCATTACCATCATCCCCACCATCGCCACCATAATCACCATGATCGTCATCACCATCACCACCATCACCACCACATCATTATTGTCACATCATCATCATAATCATCACTATCATCACCATCATCATTGCCACCATTATCATCATAACCACCATCATCGTTACCACCATCATCACCACAGTCATCGATTATCACCACCATTATCATCATCCTCAGTGAGTGGCGATGTGCTGCTGATGATGTAATTAAATAAATTAGGTAATGTAAGAGTTTAGACCTGGATTCTGCTGAGGAAAGACTGGAGCAGATTCAATGGGAACAGGTTGGTATGAGGCAGATTGTGCTGGGGCAGGTTGTGTCGGAACCGATTGTGCCGGAGGAGGTGAATAATGGGATGTTTTAAGGGTGGGTTTGTTACTGTTGTTGGACTGCTGGGTGAAAAATGGACTCTTCAGACGTCCTGCAAAAAAAAAAACACTTACTTTATTACAATCACAACATACTGTAACACTCGTATATTAATGTACTGGAACTCACTTATATTGAACTACAGTGATGTATAATACTGGTTTAGTGTCCTTTAGTAAACTATAGTAATTTATAAAACTAGCGTACTGTTCTGTAGTAAACAATAGTAATCCATAATACTGGTGTAGTGTCCTTTAGTAAAGTATAGTAATTTATAAAACCAGCGTAATGTTCTCTAATAAACAATAGTCATCTATAAAACTGTAGTGTCCTTTAGTAAACTATAGTAATTTATAAAACTAGTGTATTGTTCTGTAATTAACAATAGTCATCTATAATACTGGTGTAGTGTCCTGTAGTAAAGTATAGTCATCTATAATACTGGTGTAGAGTAATGTAGTAAAGTATAGTCATCTATAATACTGGTGTAGAGTAATGTAGTAAAGTATAGTCATCTATAATACTGGTGTAGTGTCCTGTAGTAAATATAGTCATCGATAATACTGGTGTAGAGTCATGTAGTAAAGTATAGTCATCTATAATACTGTTTTAGTGTCCTATAATAAACTGGTGATGTTGGGAGTTCATGCCTGGTCCTCTGATGGGGTTCGGAGCTCCGTTGCTGAATTTCTCGGAGTTTCTCTCTTTCTGTTGGAACAGTTCTCTGGGGTTTACGGTTCTCTGAGAGATGATGGCTGCCGCCTCCTGCAGGAACACACTGCTTTAGTGTCTTTCACCTTCGTTACTCTCTCTCTTTCTTTATCTCTGAACACACTTGTTACTTACGTTTGCTGTCTTAACTGACTTGGCATTCCGTATTCCTTTCTTCTGATTGGTCGGCTGCTCCTGCTCCTCCTGCACCAGCACAGCTCACGTTAAAGTTTGTTTGAGATTCTTTTTTTTTTCATTCCAATTGTTTCTAGTTTCCCCATGTGCAGATCAGCTATGACAGAGTTAGCTCGGCAGGATTTATTCTGTGAATGTTTTTAGTCTGGTTATGGTTTAAACTAGACTTGGCTCTTCAAAACTCTGCAGAACCACACAACATCAGATTTAGGGTCAGTGTGTCGTTGCTATCATAACCACAGGAAAAGTTTACCTTGCGCGGCTTGAAACGTGCAAAAGGCACAAACTAATTCTCTTAATACAATGTGGGTATGTTTTGGGCGCAATGTATAATAAATCATTTGCGTGTCACTTGCCATTCCCTTTAAGAGCCAAGTACGTTCTGACTTCGCCGTATTGCTATTTTAACGGCGCAGCTACATGGACGTTTCTGATACTTCTCAGCAGAGGAAACTCACCTGCTCATTTATGCTGTTAAGATGCACCAGCAGCCCATTTACAGTAACAGCAATGTTATTTTATTTAGTATTCTGTTTATTGCTATGTAACATGTAATAGTAATATGTAATAGTAACTGTGATAGTTGGATTTGTGCTGCTGTGTGTTCACCTGTGCAATAACATTATATGACAAAATAGCAATAAATGTCTGACTGTTTATGTATGTCTAGGTTGTATTCAGTCAGTGGTGCACCTGTGTTTTCCATTGCCAAGATAGCAATGCACCAGACATCAGTGTACATATATTCAGAAGCACTGTTGCTATTTAAACGAGGCAGGTGGAAGGAGTGAAAATAGATTGTTGGTGGAGTGTCAGATAGCAATGAGCATAACAACGCGCCTTACCCAGGGTATAGGATATAAGCCATAATTCAGGAATTTCAGATCTCTCACCTGCTCCCGCCTCTGCTCTGGCACCGCCTCCTCCAGCCTCCTCTCATATAACCTGAGTCAGGGCAAAGTCACAAATTTACAACACAAAGTCATGTCATGTTATGAATATCACTTTAATATATTTCTCTCTCACCTCTGTTGTTCTATCTCTCTGTGTCTCTCTCTCTCTCTGCGCTCTCGCTCAGCCAACTCCTGCGCCTCCTTCTGCTTTCTCTCCTCCTCTAAACGCTTTTGCTCACCTGCAGCTCTTTCTCTCTCCTGCAGCCGCCGCCGCCTCTCCTCACTCTGACCATACACACAATAACACACGGTAACACACACAGATATTAACACAAACACACACAGATTTACATACACACAGGCCCAAACATTAACACACATACACTTGCACATTACCTCTGCTTGTTCCCAGAACTGATCTTTATTGATACCTTTAATTTCCTCCACAGCACTGATCTTCTTATACACAGAACCCTGCAGAACCACAAAACCACACAACATTAAATATCATGCATAACCACAGACATCAGAACCCAGCAGAACCACACAACATCAGAACCCAGCAGAACCACACTCATTAAAACCCTGCAGAACCACGGAACCTTATACACTACACCCTAAACTACATAGCCTAAACCTTATATACAATGCCCCCTAAACCCTATATACTAAACTTTATACACTAGACCCTATACATTAAACCCTTGTACACTACACCCTACACAATAAACCTTATTCACTGCACCCTAAACCTTATATACTAAACCTTATACACTACACACTGCACCCTAAACCTTCTACACTGCACCCTAAACCTTATACACTAAACCTTACACACTGCACACTAAACCTTATACACTATACCCTAAACCTAATACACTGAACACTGTACAGTAAATCTTTGATTACAGTTTTACACATTCACTGTGGCATTATTTCCACAAGCTTCTGCAATGTCATAACAATTATTTCTGTCCAGAGTCCAGCTTTAACTTCCCCCCAATCAGGGATGCGGCAGGCAGGAAGACGGGGAGGCGGACGCAAATGCAGGTAAGGCGGTTTATTAAATAAATAAACAGAGAAACAAAGATACAAACCAAACAAATGAGGGCTAACGAAAATATAAACAATAGGGAGGCTAACAAAACAAAATAAAACAAAACAAAAGAGGAACTAGAAAAAGATAAAAATAAACTAGACAGGGCAAAGAAAACAACAAAAATAAACAAGATAAAAACAAGAAGATAAACACTGAACTAAGATAAACATGGAACAAGGAACTAGGGCTATGGAATACAAAGAAACGCTGGGAGACAAAACAACAGGAGAAGGTGCAAAGACCAACGAGGACAAAGTAACACAGGAGGACTATATATACAAACAGGAAACGCACACTAAACGCGAACACCTGGGGTAAGGGCAGAGCTCCAAATGGGCCACACGTGATGGAAAATTACTGGGGAAGAAACACAAAGGAGCACGGGTCTAATGGGGATAACACACAGAGACATAAGAAAAGACAGGAACAGGGCCAGGACGTGACACAATTCTTAATTTCCCCTT
Organism: Astyanax mexicanus; assembly: GCF_023375975.1. Taxonomy (NCBI): domain Eukaryota; kingdom Metazoa; phylum Chordata; class Actinopteri; order Characiformes; family Acestrorhamphidae; genus Astyanax; species Astyanax mexicanus. Next base: position 22,562,264 of record NC_064427.1, on the reverse strand, counting down.
TCTGTTTTGAATATTAATTGTGTGGGAGTGTATTATTTCTTTAGATTAAATAATTGCACTGCTGTGTTTATTACTCAGTGGGTGTAGTGTGGGGTGGGCGTGTTCTCACCACAGGGCCGAGTGGTCGTGATTGGCTGGAGTTGCTGACAGACTCTTCGTGGATGCTGTAGTTCACTCCTGTTGCTTTAGACACTTTATCTCGAATAACATTAGGTTCCACATCGTCCTCCGACCGAGCATTAACCGTTACGTGAGCTCCCTGCACACAAACCAGATAACTCCAACTATCCATATAAAAAAACCCTGCTCTCCATATATCAAACACTCTCTCTTCATATATAGAACCAAACAGTTAGAAGCTGAAACTTACCCTCAGAAACCCGGCCATTGTCTGGACATGATTAGCACAGATTCCCTTTCGTAGACCCTTCACTCCCTCACCCGTCTGATCACACACACACACACACACACACACACATTATACACACACACAGACCTTATACATACACATTATACTCACACATATATAAATTATAAAATTACACTGCACATCACAATGTATACATCATCCCAACTGTAAAGCATGGTAGAGAGAGCATTATGATTTGAGCTGCTTTGCTGAATCTGGGTCCAGTCAGAACCATCAAAATATTCTACAGAATTATCTGAGGGTGTCTGTGCATCAGCTAAAACTGAAAAACTTGGGTAATGCAACAGGACAATTACCCAAAATAATAAAGCATTTCCTGAATATAATGCCTTAAGGAAAATACTCACCCAGTTTATCAGGACGAACTTGGACACTCCAGAGCTGGAGTCTAGAACCCTGCAGAACCCGTACATCACCTTACCACTGTTCAACTCCTGCACCATCTCCTCCAGACCCCCATCTACACACAAACACATACATACAGAGCAAATATCAGATTTAAGAATCCAGTTCAGTGTGTAATAATAAATCAAGAATCAAACAGTAAAAACACACACAAATACATACACACAAAAATATACACATACACACCAATATATACACACTCACCCCCTTTTCCTGCAACCTGGATGTCATTGGTGTTTCCTTCATAAGTGAATAAAACCCTGAAAGATTTTGGGTCTAATTAATCAACCATCCAATCACAGAGAAGCTCATTAACATCCTCACCTTCAATCAGATATCATCTCATTAACACCCCTTTCTTCCAATCACAGAGTAGCTCATTAACGCTCTCTCATCTAATCACAGAGCGGCTCATTAAAACCCTCCTTCAATCAGAGAATAAACACTGTAATAACTAGATTAATCAATGGATTAAACTCTAGATTAATCAATGGATTAAACTCTAGATTAAGCACCAGATAATCACTGGATTAAACACTGATTTGAACAAGAGAAAAAGAAGAAACTTACCAGTCAGTGTCAATATTTTTGTCCACAACTTCTTTATAAGCCACTGAAAGCGAATCTCCGTTTTTACTAAGGTTTACAGCCATAACCACCTGTACACCTGTTTACCTGTATAACTCAACAACTGTACCTATTTTTACCAGTATACCTCAATACTTGTGGACTCGTGGACACACCTGACCTCAGCTTCAGCTCAGATGTAGTGTCAGTCAGGTGACTCGAGAATCCCAAAAATCAGGCTGAACTAGTTTCTTACATTTAGGAGGACTCACCTCACACACTCACACAAACACACACACCAGTTTGACCTGTAACATCACATTCTATAAATGCTGTCTGTCTGTATTAATAATGTACCATTTTAGTAATCATATAGCAGTGCTTTTCTAGTCATAAATTTAACTTAGAGGTGCTAATCTAATCATACATTTACCTTAGCAGTGCTAATCTAATCATACATTTACCCCAGCAGTGCTATTCTAATCATACATTTACCCCTGCAGTGCTATTCTAATCATAAATTTTCCAAAGCAGTACTATTCTAATCATACATTTACCCCAGCAGTGCTATTCTAGACATATATTCATCTCAGTAGCAGGCCAAGTATCACTATTCTAATAGTAATAATAATAATAATAATAATAATAATAATAATAATAATAATAATAATAATAATAATAATAATAATAATAATAATATACTCATAAATGTAATTTAGCAGTGCTATTTCACTCATAAACGTTACTGTGGGTCTCCACCACTGCTGAGATAATTTAATTAAGATATATTAGACGAATCATTACAGTCGCAAAAATATATCCAGCAGTGTGCGAGAGTCTCCCCCTGCTGGTCAGAGCTGAGACACCCAGTATGATGTTACTACTAAACGTCACACACTTACACACATACACACAAACACACATACACACACACACAGGTCTATGAATAATAAACTACCGTACTACTCCTCCTCCAGTCTTGCTCTGCCCCGACCACCAGGGGGCGATGTTTCTCCACCCTGCCCTGCTGCAGACGCAGCCCTTCCACTGTTCACCTGACAGGTGGTGTTGAGTTCTACAGGACTGGAGGACAACGGATAGATTTACAGGTCAATAAAACAGAGTTATTGTGTAGTGTGGTGGGCATGGGGTTATAAAGCGGTGTGGTGGGCATAGGGATATAGAGTGGTGTGGTGGGCACAGGGTTATAGAGCGTGTGGTGGGGATGGGGTTATAGAGCGTGTGGTGGGCATAGGGATATAGAGCGGTCTGTTGGGCACAGGAATATAGAGGGGTGTGGTGGACATGAGGTTACAGTGCAGTGTGGTGGGCATGGGGTTATAGAGTGGTGCGTTGTGGTGGGCACGAGGTTATAGAGTGGTGTGGTGGGCACAGGGTTATAGAGTGGTGCGTTTTGGTGGGCATGGGGTTAAAGAGCGGTGTGGTGAGCATGGGGATATAGAGTGGAGTGGTGGGCACGGGGATATAGAGCGGCCCAGTGGGCACGGGGTTATAGAGCGGTGCGGTGGGCACAGGGATATAGAGCGGAGTGGTGGGAACGGGGTTATAGAGCAGTGCGGTGGGCACAGGGATATAGAGCGGTGTGGTGGGCACAAAACAGAAAATCTACAAACTGTGCTCCGCTCTAACCTTGACCGCGTAGCGCCGACAAAAATAAAACAAATCAGGGATAAAAAGCTAGCACCGTGGTATAATGACCACACACGTACATTAAAACAAACCGCTCGTAACTTTGAACGTAAATGGCGACACACAAAACTAGAATTTTTCCGGCTAGCATGGCAGCATAGTCTCACAGACTACAAAAAAGCCCTAATTAAAACAAAATCCCAGTATATTTCATCGCTTATTGAGAAAAATAGAGACAATCCTAGACTCACGGCAGTCAAAAACAAACTAGCTCCGTTATCCCTGTCGACATTAATAGTAATAATTTCATGAAGTTCTTTGATGATAAAATTAATAGCATTAGACAAAAAATTCAGTATCACCCCCAAAATTTACTTATAGATATCGATGAATGCTGCTCCAGCTCTGAGACACACCTAGAGTGTTTCAGCCCGGTTACAGAAGAAGATTTACTTAGTGTAATTAACTCATCAAAATCAACATCATGTATATTAGATCCAGTACCCACACAATTATTGAAACAGGAACTGCCAAAGGTGGGAAAATCATTACTAGAAATAGTAAATTCATCCCTTAGCATGGGCTACGTACCCAATTCTCTTAAATTGGCGGTCATTAAGCCCATTATCAAAAAGCCAAATCTGGACCCCCGTGAGCTTGCTAATTATAGACCAATTTCTAATCTTTCCTTTATAGCCAAAATCCTAGAAAAAATTGTGTTTAACCAGCTGCGCTTGTATCTACAAAGTAATAGTATGCATGAGGTTTTTCAATCTGGATTTAGACAAAACCATAGTACTGAAACAGCTCTACTTAGAGTAACTAATGATTTACTTTCAGCTCTTGATAGGGGCAGTAATGCCATCATTGTACTGCTAGATCTAAGTGCTGCCTTTGACACCATAGATCACGCTATTCTACTTGATAGGTTAGAAAATCTTATAGGAATTAAAGGATCAGCCCTCACCTGGTTCAGATCTTATCTGAGAGATCGATTCCAGTGTGTTTACTTAAATAACGAATGCTCTTATCAGTCTAGAGTAAAATATGGTGTCCCTCAAGGATCAATACTGGGTCCATTACTCTTTACTCTTTATATGCTACCACTGGGTAAAATTATCCGTAGGCATGGTATTAACTTTCACTGCTATGCTGATGACACGCAACTTTACATATCTGCTAAACCCAACGAGGAGCTCTGTATAAATCAAATAACAGACTGTATTAAAGACATTAAAAATTGGATGACACACAACTTTCTCTTACTTAATTCTGATAAAACTGAGGTCCTTCTATTAGGTCCTAATATTGATAAAAACATAAATGTTAATACTGTAGACATAGACGGTCACTTAATTATACCTGGTAAAACTGTGAGAAACCTTGGGGTCATCTTTGATCCAATTCTTTCGTTTGATGCTCACATATGTAGCATAGTCAAAATTGCATTCTTCCACTTAAGAAATATAGCTAAAATCCGCAGTATACTCTCTCTGGAAGATGCTGAGAAGCTGGTACATGCATTCATAACCTCCAGGCTGGACTACTGCAACGCGTTGTTGGCTGGAAGTCCACATAAATTACTCCATAAACTCCAGCTAGTTCAGAATGCAGCTGCAAGGGTGCTTACCAGAGCTAGAAAGTTCGATCACATTACACCTATTCTTTCATCCCTAAATTGGCTACCTGTTAGATTTCGTATAGATTATAAAATACTTCTCCTGACGTATAAATCCCTCAATGGTCTGGCCCCGCATTATCTACAGGAACTCCTTACTCCTTACAATCCGCCGCGTTCACTCGGCTCCCAAGACGCTGGCCTGTTATTAGTCCCGCGTATTAGAAAAAACTATGCAGGAGGAAGAGCATTCTTTTATAAAGCTCCCCAACTTTGGAATAGCCTCCCTATTAATCAGTATTAGTCAGTATTTTGATAAACAAACAAAGGCTAAAACTAGACATATATTTAATATGAGCTAGTAAAATGGACTATGGGGAATGCATAAAAATAGCAACAGATATCAAATGGTAATTGTATATGCATTTTTTTATGTTTGTTTTTTTTCAGTACCATGAATGTGGAAGTGTAAAGACTGTGATGCAGAAGAAGCTACAAGATCTCAGTTACTGAAACACTACAGGTTAAAACATGGCCACTTTGGCCGCAGACACCCTTATCCATGCACATATTCAAATTGCCCCTGCACCTTTAAAACTTGGAATGCACTTCGAAGCCACCTGTGTAGATCACATTTTGATCAGACATCTCAAAGATGATGCACAGATTAGATTAGATGCACAAAGTAGATTGCACAACATTTAGCTGCCATCATTGTTCCTGTAATGACATTGCTTCCTTAAGAGATTATTTTGCTCACGTCAACAGCCATCTAAAAAGGCATGAAACCATCAGTTGTATATTTGATAATTGTTCTTTCCAAACAAACATTTACGGAACATATTAAACTCACAAGAACAGAAAGCACAAGAAATTTACACTGAATGATTTTAAAGAAGGTATTGTGAAGAATGGCACAACAGATTCACTTTGTAGTGCAGGAGATGCATGTTTGAGAGAGAGTGAAGTGTTGGATGTTGAAGTTGAAGACAATGCACTTGTCCCACAACAAGATAATTTCCAACAAATTATAGAAGAGAAATTGGCATTTGTTTTATTAAAATTGGAAAACTGTTTTCATGTACCAAGCTCTGCCGTTGATGAACTGCTAAATGAGTTACAGTATTTGATTAGTTCAGCGTCTTTTTCTAATAACATTGTTTCTGATTTCTTCAATAATCATAACCTGCAAATTGATCAGTTACTCATCAAAGTGTTAGGCAGTGTAATCTGTTCATCTAACCCATTGTCAAAAGCTTTAGGGAAAGATGGACCATTAGCCACTTATTTTAAACGGAAGCAGTATTACAAGGATCATTTCAATATTGTTGATCCAGTTCAGTATGTCCTAGATGCAACGGCAAAAAGAAGTTTTCAGTATGTACCGTTGCTTAAGGTTTTACACCAGATAGTTAATCAAAAAGATGTGCTTAATAAGATCGTTGACAAGAAAAGACAGCAACAGGTAGTGCATGACCATCTAGATTACAGGTTTTCTGAGGATGGGCAGTATTTTAAGAACAATGATTTTCTCTCAGGGGAGGAATTGAGAATTGCTGTTTGTCTATATGTAGATGATTTCGAGCTTTGCAACCCCCTCGGTACTTCACGTAAAACGCACAAACTCTGAGCTGTCTATTGGGTTTTGGGGAATTTGATTCCTGGCAGCAATTCTACTTTGGACTCAATTTACCTGGCTCTTTTATGTAAAAGTGAGGATGTGAAGACCTATGGCTATCACAAAATATTTGAGCCACTTCTTCAAGACCTTGTTACCTTGGAGCAGCAGGGAGTTTTTGTCTCACAGTTGGGTACATTTTTGAAGGGGACGCTGCAGTGTGTGGTGTCAGACAATCTTGCAGCACATGGAATAGCTGGCTTTGTAGAAAGTTTTTCAGGCCAGTATTTTTGTAGGTTTTGCACAGCACAGCGTGCAGAAACTCAGGTCAAAGAAGTAAAATTCGGTGCATTCACCAGCAGAAACAAAGAGCTTCACCAAGTCCATGTAAATACTGCACAGACAAAAGGAAGCAGCTTTTTAGGTGTGAAAAAAGCGTGCATTTTCACAGAGAGACTTGCTCATTTCTGTGTAACATCAGGGTATCCCCTGATGTTGTTCATGATATTTTTGAAGGCATAGTCCCAGTTGAGCTTGCTCATTGTTTTTCTCAGCTTATTTCCAAAAAGCTGTTTACACTTTCTGACCTCAATACGAGGATTAAAAACTTTTAGTACAAGTGGGGGGACAAAAAAAATCGTCCTCATTTGGTGCCACTTCATTTTGAACGCCGTAAAACAATCGGTGGCAATGCACACGAAAATTGGTGCTTGATAAAGTTATTACCATTTATGATTGGCCATTTGATCCCTGAAGATGAGCCCGCTTGGAAAGTAATTCTGGACTTAAAAGATGTTGTAGAGCTTGTTGTCTCCCCTGTCCATTCTGAGGAGTCAGTGGCATACTTGGAGTGTAAAATCTCAGAGCACAGACAGAGATACAAAGAAGTGTTTCCTGGTCAGGTTCTTCTGCCAAAACATCACTTCCTGGAGCATTATCCAGAGATGATCAAGCAGTTTGGCCCCATTGTGATGTTTTGGACCATGCGCTTTGAGGCCAAGCATAGTTTTTTTAAACAGGTTGTCAGACACACCAAGTGTTTCAAAAACATTGCACTGTCCTTAGCGAATAAGCACCAGTTTATGATTGGCTATCACATGCACACAAGCAGTTTTGGGAGATCAGCTTTTGATGTGACTCACGTTTCAACAATTCCAGTAGATGTCATGAAAGAGGACATTGCACATCACCTAAGACAGAAATACCCTGGTCTCTCAACAGTAACGCTAGCTCAGAGGGTCTCTAGCAGTGGCATGGAATATAGAAATGGAATGATCATTGTGCATGGATCAGTAGGTGGACTGCCTGATTTTGCAGAAATTCTTCAAATGTGTGTATTTGTAGACACATTGATTTTCATTTGTAAAAAACTGTGTTCATGGTACAGGGAGCACTACAGAGCATTTGAACTTCAGTCATCTTCAGCAAGAGAAATTGTGTTGGTTGAGTTAAGTGAACTGACGGACAGCTACCCTTTGGTTGACTACAAGTGTGGAATCCACCGAATGGTCTCCCTTAAAAGATACATATACACATCTGGTAATAAATCTTAATATTTATTTCACCATATGTTTTTTTTTATTTTATTTTTTTTTATTAAGATCCAATTTAAATAATAAAAAAGGTAAATAATGATAATTTTTTATGGTTTGGGGAATAATTATTTTTTTTAAATGTATATCTATGGTATATGTACTAATAATCAAATTCTGTCTACTGTTTTATAATTTTCCTTTCTTACAGATTAACCTGTTGACCAGTATGTCTGCTTCAGCTGTGCTTCGCATCATCCTAGGGCAAGATGACTCCACTAAATTAACCCTGCCCTTTGGAATACCAGACTCTGTTGAGGAACTTAAAAGTGAGATAAAGAGACAATGTGATGTGTCAGGAGACTTTAGGATGCAGTACAAGGACATTGATTTTGATGAGTTTTTAAACTTGACCTCCACTTCAGACATTCAAAACAAGGCAACACTCAAAGTGATCTACGTCCCAGGTGCCTCATCTACAAGCAGCCCTTGCCTTTCACCACAGACACCCACCCAGGATGAGAACAGATCCATGTCGTCAGACACAGACATTCTCTCATCTTCATCATCATTGTCATTGTCTTCGTCGTCACCATCCCTGCGATGTTCACCATGGCCAGATGCCTTTCCTGTGCCAGTGTTTATCTATGATGTTGAGATCCAGCTCCAGCGGGCAAATAGTGACTTTGAAAGTAATGGTACCCTCTTCAGTCCTAGTCCAAAAATGAAGTCTGACATTCTTGAATGCTTGGCATCACAAATAATCAAATATAAAGCATATCCCTCAAATGCTGAATTTGATGCAGTAGCTGAAGCACTGGTGAAGAAGCACCCATGTTTAAGGGAGCAAGGATCTGTTACTGGCTTCTCTGGGTGGAAGATTAGTCTAAAATATAAGATGGCAAATTTTCGCACTAAGCTGCGAAACATTGGATGTTCAGAACTGAATGTCAATGTCAGCACACATCTCCAAATCAAGTGAAGAAACCTAGAAGAGCAGAGGTGAACTACTGTCCAGACTTTCCTGTCGGCCATACCAAAGAGAGCCTAGAGCAAGAAAGGCTGTCACTGTTGTCCGAGGTGACGAAGAAAAACAATGAACAGGTGGTTAAGGTGAAAATGGAAAAGACATTCGCTTACAGACGGCATGAGGTGATTGAAGACAAGCCGTTCATTGCAAATTTCAAGGAACGGTGGCCAGCTCTCTTCTCTGAGCGAGAGACAAGTTCTTAAATGCTGTGTTGATAATAATGTAAGGTTTTTGGGGTTAAATGGATAACCAAATGTTCATTTGAACATGACAATAAATAAAATAATTTTCAAATTATTCTAATACAAGTTCAGGTATTGCTATATGTATTGCTGTTTGATAAAGTGCAGCATTGTGGTAAATGTGTTCAAAGTCTGGCCACTTGTGGTCATTGGGATTGGTTCAGAAAATCATACCAGGAAATGACTTTAATTTCCATGAAAATTGTACATTTATGGAGAAGTTATCTTTATTTCAACGATGATCACACTTATGTACAACTGTAGCAATGTTTTATCTAAAACGCATCAAGAAGTAAAAAATATTTAATTAGTTAAGTTATTGTATGTTTTTATTGTTCAATATTTTGTTGGACATATTTTGGATTCATTCAAAACTTGTCTTTTTGCTTTCAATATTAAATGTTTTGTAGGTTGAAGCAGAGTTTGCACGCATCACCACTGTCCCACTGAGATCTAAGTTCATGCAGCAACTTGATTACCACTCTTCCCAGCTGATGAAAGTTTTGCCACGGAAAGGAGGAGTAGCTGGACAAAAAATAAAGAATATCTTTGCTGACGTGGACAAGGTATGTGTGTTTCTTACAAATGTATTATCAAAAACAAAGTAAGGTAATTATGCATGGAACTGAATATCGAAGTTATCTGGTTTATGGAGAATGTTTTATTCACACAGCTCTTCACACAATATTCGTTAAAACTGATGCTTATTTTTATATACTATCATCTTGACAAATTAATAAAACCAAAACTGTTAAAGGTGCACTGTGTAGGATTTTCTTGATTATTCATGATTTTTAAAGAAGTAAATTTGCAACTTCACAGTCACTGTTCCACTCTATTGAGGTGCAACATTCAGAATAGTATTCCTCTCATGTCTGATCTGGGCTCCACTGTGCTAAAACAAGGCTATGTAAGTTCTGAGAGCAGCCCACCCCAATATTTACATAGCCTTGTTTTAACACAGTGGAGCCCAGATCAGACATAAGAGGAATATTGTTCTGCATATTACACCTCAATGGAGTGGAACAGTGATTTTGAAGTTGTAAATTTACTTCTTTAAAAATGATGAATAATCAAGAAAATCCTACACAGTGCACCTTTTAAATAAAGTGCATTTACACTGTTTATGCTTGTCTGCCTTTACACACACACATGAACATTCTATTCTTAATTCATAGATGTAATATAATATAGACCTTTGCAGCTGTAATAGCTTCAACTTTCACTTCATAGAACACGTCTCCTCCTATAAGGTCCTGTGTCTGAGTTGCTTCTGTTCCCAATCGGTTTCACTTATAATACCATGACAGTTGACTGCATCCTTAGTAATGAAGAAATTTCACGACTGGACTTGTTGCACAGGTTGCAATCTTTCACTGTGCTGGAATTCACTGATCTCCTGAGAGTGACTCATTCTTTTACTAATGTTAGTAGAACAGTCTGCATGCCTAGGTGATTATAGGTTTTATACACCTGTAGTGGACATGTAGGTGATATACCTGAATTAAATTATGTGGATGGGTGAGTCATTACATTTAGCAATATTGAATCTTCTTGTCCTAATTAAATGTTAAGATTATTTTGTATTAAAATCATGTTAAGATCATTTTAGTTGCCTTTATTGTTGTCAGATTACTTAAACATCACTAGCCAAATTTTGGGTATAGCGCAATCGGAGGAGTACAATAGGTAATATATTAATGACCTTAATTAATTTGATTAAGGTCATTGTTGCTTATTGTAATATATGCAGATATGATGCAATCAGAAATCATGAAGTAACAATTTAGTAGCCTAAACTGTTTGCTTGTGCAGTGATCAGCAAAGGTGTTAACCGCTGTACAGTATAATAGAATACCTTGCACGTTTCTCTTGCGTTTTTGCTGCAGAATGATGCCATTGAAACAAGAAGAGCATGTGTACTGAAGGCACTAATTGTCTACCTGAATGAAGACCCCGAAAACCTCATTAGGGAGTATCTTGTAAGGATTTTTTCTTCTGCTTTCCACAAAATTCACAGATTCACTAGTTTTATATTTTAGACTTTGTATTTACATGCAGTGTTTTAAGTAAAGAAGTTAATTATTGATTTTTATCCATATGCAAATTTAACCCTCACGTCCTTCCCTCAACAAAGACAGAAATATTTGTCACAACTGCATAGTGAAATTCCTTTTTACTAACTTAATTAGCAGCAGTGCTAAAGCAGTTTCATTTCTCAAATTGATGATTGGAAAAAATTGATTGGAATTGGTTGTGTGTGTGTGTGGGTCTATGTCATTTGGCTGATGGTGTATTTTTTTCTGTCTTTCAGGATGTTGAGGACAAGCAGGAGATGGAGCAGACAGTTCTGGGAGTCTTTGCTGTAAAGAAGGAGGGGGCAGAACCCACTGATGACCTGGAAGATGTCAGTATAGTCATCGAAGGAGTGGAAGTACTTCGCACCCTTGGTAACATTGCAAATGCAGTTGCCATTTTACTTGGCCTCATGTACTCACTGGATTTGAGCTACCCAACCAATCTTAAGTACACATTTGAGGTTCTGCAGAAAGTTGTTATGGAACTGGATGACAAACAACTGTCAAGAAAGGCTCAAGTGTTAAAAAACAAACTGTTGGAAGGGAAAGTGTAGACTTTGAAAGTGAGTGCCACTTCAGAGTATTCCAAAGAGGACAACTTTGACCTGAGGTATTTGAAATCCAGGACAATTTGAATGTTAGTGTTCTGGTTTTGTTTGAAGTTCTAATGTTTGATGTTTTAACGTTTTAAAAATGTTCACAAAAGGGAGTAAGGAGGGATATTAAAAGCCAGAACAGGAAAACGCCATGCATCAAAGGGTATTATTTCTTAAAAGGAACCCTGCCTGGTAGCACTTATTTCTTAATATGTTGTTATTACTCTAAATCACTAAGCTATGGTGTTGTTAAAAAAAAAAAAAAAAAACGGACAATAAATTATTAGTTTGAGAAGTGCTTTTATTCTACTTATTTGACATATGGGTGCCGCCATTATTTTGCACCATATTAGGCTTACAAGTGATACCAGCTGGGGTTCACTTTAAATTTTCTTAATTGTTTGATACAAGGTTTCCGTTACCCTTATATTAATGCTACAACATTAATCATCCTTGTTTCTATTCACATTGTCTATCTGAACAGCTCCACTGACCGTACAGTAGCACTTTTTAGTCTTATAGTCCTTTCTCTCTGGCTTTGTGTGCACACTGGATTTGAGCAACCCAACTAAAATTAAGGTACACACTGCTCCACCATAATCCATTTGACACAATCACAATCATGCCAGTGTCACTGCAGTGCTCAGAAAGACCCACCACGCAAATAGCTGCTATATGGAGGATAAATGTTTAACTAATTTGAATATTCAGATATTGGAATATGAGTAAAAAAATTTAAGTTTAAAATGATAAAGAAAACCACTGTTTTTAAATAGTCAATATACTAACTAATTCACATGATTTAAGTAAGCACTGAGTAATAGAGGGGAAAAAAGATTGAGGTCCATTTATAATTTAAAATAAATATATTATTCAATATATAATTGTGACAGGCAAGAGGATAAAATAGGCATACTAAATGCAGTCTGTAATTATAAAACTAAACTGTGTCTAATAGGATCAGTGGAGCTAAAAAAGTGAGGGGAAAAGTGAACAGAAGTCACTGGTACCATGTTTTACATGTATTGGTTTAAGCATGGTGTTTTGATAATGATCTGGCTAATGTGTTGCACTTATGGAATTGATAAGCAAAGGAAATTTTATTTTATTTACTTATTTATTTTATGCCTTATTATATTGGGTCAATGTAATAGAAGATGTGCTTTTAAAAATTATTTTATCATAATTAGAAACTGCTGGCATTGAAAAGAGATGTTTTAATATAAAGTTCTTATTAAGTCAGATGTTTTTCAAGTCTCAAAAGTAAACAGGAAAGTTCAATTCAGGCAATTTTATATTCTCTATTGGAAGATGTTTTTTTTTTATATGAAGAAATAAAATGATCTAATGCAGGGTTTCTTAACCAGGGTCAGGTTTTGACATACTTCTTGGGGTTCTCAAATGTAAAGCTAATTAAGCGTGTTTCTTTAGGCTAACTGTGTATCACGTTGGATCCGGATTACAAAGACCTGATTTAATGTTTGTTTAAATGCAGTTCAGAAGGATGAAATTGTAACTCAGAAGCAGTTGTGTTTTATCTAATGTGTGGCTAATGAGTTAAAAGGGATTTAGAGTTCAGAAATGTAAGATGTTCAAAAGATTTGTAACAGTTCAGCTAAAGGTTGTGTGTAAGTAAAGGTAAATTGGGATCCCATGTACTTTTTGTTGTGTGCACATTGCAAAACAACCTTGTAAAAGGACAAAAAATACCAATTAAATGTTGCAAATGACCATAAAGGACTCCTTTTTTTTTTGCAATGTATGCAGTTGACCATGGTTTGTCTGTGTGCTAAATAATTATTTCACAGAAACAAAGTGATTGTGATTTGAATTTACATTTTGGAAAATGCTGACTGTCAGATTTTGTTATTCAGCTTAAAATAACTGCAGTTGTAACAGTTAGTTATGTACTAGTTTTGTAAACTAGTTAAATACTTTTTAGAAAGACATATATTACTATTGAGAAAGACCTACCTAACTATACTTTGTAGTTTCAACTTAACTGACTTAAGCTTTGGTAAACCAGCAGTTATGTTACATTTACATAAGTGACTTAGTTCAGTATAATGAAATACCTTTCTGTTGTCATTAATCAACACAGTTAATTAAAACAAAAGAAAGAGCATTTTGTTGAGTTTATGTTGGTCGATTTAGTTATCTATACACAAACCTATTAATTTAATCCAAGCTAACTTTGACACCAATATATTGGTTGTAAATAATCTAGTCATGTTGGTTTTACCTAATACAGTCATGTTGAATTTACATAATACAGTTATGTTGTGTTTAATACAGCCATGTTGGTATTACAAAAAATAGTCACTTGAATCCTAAATAAATGATTTAATTATATCAAACACAACTCAGTTTAGTGGAAATTGTTGACATAACTGGATTAAGTAAATCCAACGAATTATTTTTTTGAGTGTATGTTGTAACTGTTTTCCTGTCTAAAGAAATTTTACACAGACAGGAAGCAGCTGATTACAGGTGTCTCTCAACTGTACGTGATAGCAGCTGGAAATTCCAGGTAAAGTACACTCTGTTCCACTTTCTGATTAGTGCATGACCCTCACACACACCCAGTCCACCCAGTTCACTCAGTTTCCCTTAGTGTCAGCAGTTATTAATCAGTCATGCATCAGACTTAGCTGTATTATATCACTTTATTATATAACTTTATTACTATATGTAATCAGATCTAGTTATATAAATATTAATAAGTCTCATCTAAATTTTAACAATACAAATAAATAAAGACTGCAGTTAATCAGATCGCCCTGTTATCTTTACAAAATTCTGTACAGTTCAGTGTTTTTATTAATTGGGTTCATCACTGTCCTCTCCACCAATCAGAATTAAACTTTTCAGCAGGGAAACCTCGCCCTTCATCCCAAATTCATAATTTCTTCTCAGATTTCATTTCCTTTCGGGATTCCTCACTTTGTTTCGCTGTTCTGTCTGGAAAACCCACTTCCTTTAATAAACCAACAAGAAATATTCCCACTCCCTAATCTTACCCACTTCCTTTCATTTCCCTTAGTTACCATGTTATTCTGTCTCTTATAAAACAATAAATACATGTAACACTTTTGAAACTTTGCAGGTTATTGTAAACATTGTACCCTAAAAACTTCCATGTTTTATGTGTTTTACTTTTTTTGACATAATAGAAAATCACTAGTATCTCTCTTTGTTCATTGCCTTGTATTGGAAGTTGCAAGTCAATCCTCCTGTAAAGTTGATGTTTTGGAGATACAAGGCTTTTGACATGTTCCAGCTCAGTATTTGTGCATTACTTTACAATTTGATGTTGTGTAGAATCAGCTGATGGAGTTTTTGCGTGTGGAGTATGATTCATCGAGGAGTTCTGTAGCTGAAAGTCTAAAGCCCCGGTTCTTCTGGTGATCCCGAAAAGGGTAGAACTCTCTGGTTAGGCGGCTGATGAAGCAGGGCATTTCTTTTTTGCCCTGCAGATTTCCGCCCCTGGCACTGAAGTGGTGGGCAATGTGGTAACTGATACGGGTCAGCAGGCATGTCACCTCCAGGTCTGTCCCTCCATCATTCAGCAGCTTACAGAATGTCTGCAGGAATATGGATCCCGCCCAGTTCATGAAGGCTGCGTAACCTGAACATATGAACACAAAAGGCACTTTTAGAACATTAAGACACTCCAGGACCATGCTTTAAGAAGCACCGCTTCAGAATCACTGCATCAGAAGAAGAGGGGATATTCTGGTCAGAAGAAGAGAGAATACTTGGCTGTCTGGGTAAAACTAACTCAGTCTATGATATCTGTGATCAGGGTGTATGTAATGTGGTTAAGTCACCTGGAGCTGTAGCATGCATGACCACAGTGTTGATTGGGACAGAGGAATACTCTGACAATCCTTCATCCTCACAGCCTACAGAATCAGCCTCAACCTCAACGCCATCATCCAGCAGGTGTCCTCGACATGCCTGTAAACACACACACACACACACACACTGACAGTTAATAAAAACTCCTATAAAAACATTCAGTCATTGCTCTCCTGCTCTGAGAAAATAGCTGGTTTTACATTTATGCCATTTAGCTGATGCTCTTATCCAAAGCAACTTATTAGGTGATAACATAAAAATCTGCCTTTAGGTGTAGTTGATTTTGTATAGGATATAGACTAACCTGAATGAGGAAGAGTTTGTTTTTTCCCGCCATGTTTGGTCCACTGAAGTAGCTGTAGATTTTAGAGAGCTGGACCGGGCGCCCGTCTGCTCCGAACACTACACCCTCTTCCCCATGACTGGAGATAACTCCTATAAAACAGCCATCCGTCACCTGTTTGCTTTCTGCAGGAGGGAAACAAACACTCATTATTGTGGAGTGGACTGATAGAAGCCCTGTGCTCAGCGGACGTTTATTCCACAGCAGTGTGATGAGTCTCATAAACACACATCTGGAGATGTTCTGCAGTTCCAGGACATTCCTGCTGCTCATAGTTTCAGTGAGCATTACCCAACAGCTTCTCTAATCACATTAATCACTATAATCACTTTAATCACATCTGACTGAACAGCCTGAAACTCTGTGCTGTCACTCTGTTTTACATCAGCTTTGTTCAAATATGCAGTCTGATTAACACACACCCTGGCCACTTTATCAGAAACACCCTACTCATTACTGGTCAGTTCCTGATTTATGTGTGTTTGATATTATTGAGCTGGTTGTTTTTATGCACATCAGTGAGGGCGTTTGTGTGATGTGTGTGTGTGTATGTGTAGTGTGTGTGTTTGTGTGACAGATTAATATGCCGCTGTTAATAACAGGGTTGTAAAGCTGCTCCTTAGACCAACATGAACTTCACCTCCTATAAATCAGGTGATGGTAAAGTTACTCAACTCTGAGCTAAAGATTCCTCTACTCGGTTTGAGTCTGTATGTCACGGTTCTGATATCACTACTGAGCTGTTATAAATTTGTTTATCTCAAACCTCCACTCTGAATCAGTTCATCTCAAACCCCCACTCTGAATCAGTTCATCTCAAACTCTCACTCAGAATCAGTTCATCTCAACCCCCCACACTGAATCAGTTTATCTCAAATCCCCACTCTGAATCAGTTTATCTCAAATCCCCACTCTGAATTAGTTCATCTCAAACCCCAAATCTGAATGAGTTAACCCCCCGCCCGTCTATTAACGAAATACCCTAATGGGGGCTTCATAGGTGTGTCAGCTTTAAGCATCCTGTAACACTAGTAACATCTCTTTCCATTAAGAAGTAATTCCAGCTATGGGATGCTCCCCTGTAGTAATAGCTGTTTTATATAAGCTGGACATTACACCTGTAAAGTTATACAGCTGGAGATCTGGAAAAGATAAACGAGGAAAGGCTGGGCAACTGGATCCCCAGTTGTATCACTTCGCTATTCTATCTAGATACTGCTTACAATGATAAGTTTCTTTGATTTTATCAAATTTAAAACCTCTATAATTATAATCAAGAGGAAGATGGATGACCACAAGTCAAGCTTTTTCCACCAGGAGTGGCATTAAGTTATCAAAAGCAGTGTGTAAGACTGGTGAAGGAGAACATGCCAAGACGCAAGAAAACTGTGATTAAAAAACAGGGTTATTCCACCAAATACTGATTTCTGAATTATTAAAACTTTATGAATATAAACTTGTTTTCTTTGCATTATTTGAGGTCTGAAAGCTCTGTATCTTTTTTGTTATTTCAGCCATTTCTCGTTTTCTGTAAATGAATGCTCTTATGCTCTTGACAATATTTTGCTTTTGAATTGGGAAGAAATGTTGCCGGTAGTTTATAAAATAAAACAACAATGTTAATTTTACTCAAATATATACCTATACATAGCACAATCAGAGAAACTGATTCAGAAACTGAAAAGAGAAGTGGTCTCTTAGTTTTTTTCAGACCTGTATATATACATCTGTCTGTCTGTCTGTGTGTGTATGGTACCTGTGTGGAAGGCTGTGTAGATGTCCTGGGCGTCGGGGTCGGTGAGGATGCGGGTGCGGTACCCGCGGGTGTGCAGGGCACGGTGCAGTATGCGGGTGTCACGCTCGGCTCCGGGACGGGCGCTCAGCTGAACCCCGGGGTAAAAACTCGACACCGACACGATCAGTGCACGATTGCAGCCTGCCATCATCAGTCTCTAATCAGTAATTTATGATAGTCAAATGCAGAGCAGTCAGAGCCCAGAGCGAGAGCCGCCTGTCTACATGTGTGTCTGCAGGTGTGTGTCAAGTGCACGGTTTTATTGGTTTAAGGTATGTGAGTCACAGAGACATCCGGCTGTGATTTCAGCCAACCCAGTCCTGACCCTGTGACTTCAGTATATTACACTAAACACTCTGACCTGTTTAATAGTAAAAATATATATTTTAATATTTACATTACAAATTTCTTAACGTACATTTTATTCAACATGAATATGTAAAAAAATATATAGCTCTTAAAAAGGTAGACCAATTCAGTTTCTGAATTATTTATTTGATGGTGCTATTTATATGTATATGTTTGAGTAAAATAAACATTGTTGTTTTATTCTATGAACTACGGACAACATTTCTCCTAAATTCCAAATAAAAATATTGTCATTTAGAGCATAAAAATATGTAGAGCTTTTAAACCTTAAATAAAACAAAAACAATACAGTTTATATTCATTTTTTTTTTTTTTAGTTTTAAGAGTTCAGAAATCAATATTTGGTCGAATAACCCTGGTTTTTAATCACAGTCTCCATGCGTCTTGAAATGTTCTTCTGCACCAGTCTTACACACTGCTTTTGGATAACTTTATGCCAAAAATTCAAGCAGTTTAGCTTGGTTTGATGGCTTGTGATCATTCAACCTCCTTTTGATTATATTCCAGAGGTTTTCAGTTCGGTAAATCTCAAACACCCATTCTGAATTTTGAGAGGTGTGTAGTTGGGTAGACCTGTCTTGTGGCGGCGCTTTGTTAGCGGGAGGGTCCGGGAGGGTCCAGCAGGGGGCGCTCCACTCCGCGCTAATGTTTTAGGTGGCTGCTGACGTCACCGAACTCGTGGAGGTTGTTGCTGGGTGGGTTTTTATTTCTCAGCGTTTCAATTTTTATTAAACCATTATAAAATAATATATATGTATATAATACTGATTTAGAATATTAATACTGATAATTAGTGATTGATTACTGTAGTACAGGAGAAAGCACTTGGCGCTGGTTTACTAAAGTCTGTGTTAGTCTGTGTGTTTGAGTTAGCTTTAGCACCGAGGCTAACAGTTTAACTATCAGATTTATAATAATATAATATAATAAATATATAGATACATATAATAATATATTAAAAGTATATTAAAGTTTTATATTAACTATTAGTATTAAACCTAATAAGTTACTGAAGTCTAAATCACATTATGTGGTGCACCTTAAATACAGCCGTAGATCTGTTCTGTCCACCTGAAGGAACAGCTGCAGTATTTAAGGTGGACCGGATAATTCAGCGCTGAACTGTTTTATTTATTTGAGTTTGTCTATTATTGTTAAGATCTGCTGCTGGTTTGTGAATATGCCTGCCAAAAACAAGATTCCGATCGGGTAAGGATGAGTTGTGTTTATTTTAGCAGGTTAGTGGTCATTTCCACTAAATGCGGATTAATTAATGTCTGTTTACACTGTAGGTGGAGGCTTTATACTGCAGTGGGGAAGAGAATTTATGGAACTCGCTTCATCGCTTTTAAAGTCCCATTAAAAAGGGTACGTCCACAGATATCGGAATTGGTCAGTTTTCGACCATAAATACAGTTTATTAGTATGTGTAGAAACGTAAAACATTCATATTTGAGTTTTTGGTAAGTTATACATATTTATGTCACAGTGGTCTATACGGTTTTCAAATATGGAAATATAACGAGTGGATATAATTAAAATTACCGGTTGGATGATTTCTGTTGAAACAGGTGTCTGTAAATGTGATGATTGGTGCAGCAGTAAATACATACAATGGAATAATGTTGGTGTTCACCCAGGCCTGAGAGATTTTAACATTGGATTAAACAGTGCAGAAAACACACCACCACTAATTTACAAATATGCAGAGAATTTGGACTCAGTACAGTGGCATGTAAACAGATCAAAAGATTTTCCAACTGAGGGAAAGTGTTTGCTAATTATTGGAGAATAGACAAATACAGGTACAAAATACGAATGCAGGATACAGGATTTGTAACCATAACTCCAAACTCTACTGATTAACAAGCCCTCCCCCAGTATTACTTCTGTGGACTTTTACCTTTCCTTTTTTTTCCTCCTGTGTTTAACTGTATAGTTAAACTATATTAAAGTTTATAATTTTACAACTCTCTCTTAGGCCATGTTGAAGCAGCTTGATCAGTCGGAAAGGTTCGGGCCGGCTGATCTGAAAGAGATCATGGAGCAGGAAGGTCAGGAGCTCGGACTCGTCATCGACCTCACCTTTACCGACCGCTACTACAAACCACAGGTGAGCTCCACCTGAGACCCTCACTTTACTACTCTGCCCCCAGGTTTGTGTTGTCTTCTCTTTTACTCGAACAGCAGTGCAGGACTGTTTTAGCTCTATTTATTACAGCGTGTAACGTTTGTGTGTGTAACGTTTGTTTGTGTGTAACGTGTGTGTGTGTGTGTGTGTGTGTGTATACAGGACCTGCCAGAATCGTGTCAGTATTTGAAGCTCTACACCGTGGGACATGATGTGCCAACTGACAAAATCATCCTGAGCTTTAAGAGAGCGGTGCATCGGTTCCTGCAGGAGAACCAGGATAACGGTAAGAAACACAACAGAACCCAGGAGAACCCAGAACTCGTCGTATCCATTAATGTGGCCACTCAGGCTTAGCCTGTATAGTTTTGGGAAGAATTCCAAAGGTATCTCAGTAATCTGAGATTTGAAACAGCAGGAAGTTCAGTTTCTCAGATAACCATATCTCTTACCCCGACTCTAACTCTTTGTCTAACCCCGAATTTAACTCGACATCAGTTACAGTGAAGATCAATCACCATTACAGCAAAGGTCAATAAACCGGTTTCCTTTACAGATAAACTGATCGGCGTTCACTGCACTCATGGACTAAACCGCACCGGTTACCTCGTCTGCAGGTGAGTGTGTGTCTGTATAAGTGTGTGTGTCTGTCTGTGTGTGGTTATGGTGAATTATGGTTATGTTGTAATGATATATTGTATTGATTAGGTATCTAATCGATGTGGACGGTTTTGAACCTGCTGAAGCCATTGACAGTGAGTAAACCTTACTTGCCCTGATTACTTTCTCTCCTTCCCTCCTATTTTCTATTCCTCTTCTCTCTCTGTCACTCTCTTTCTGCCTATCTATTTCTTTCTTTTTTATTGAAGATTATATACTGTTTGTGTGTGTTGCAGTGTTTAATGCATCGAGGGGTCACCGTATAGAGAGGGAGAATTACCTGGATGATCTGAAATCAGGACCAATCCGCAGGTACACTCACTCTCTCACATACAGTCTCACTCTCACACATGCACACACTCTTACACTCTCTTACTCTCGCAATCTTTTCTCTCAATCTCACACACACTCACTGACTCTCTCATATTCTTTCTCACACTCTGTTACTCACACTTTCTCTCACTCTCACTCACTCTCTTTCACTCACTCTCACTCACTCATTTAGACCCCTCTAGCACATGCCTGGCATAAGGCATGATGCCAACAGCTTAATTTTTTACTCCAGAGAGTGGTCCTATTCTATTGGCACTCTTCTCCACTACAGGGATTAGACAACTCGTGTTCGCATTTGCATATCTGTGTTAGCTATGGCTGCAGATTATCTGAATGTACAATAGTATTGTCTCTGCTGGAGAAACATTGGGGTAAGAAAAGTTTGGACTGTGTAACAGGATGGAGATGATGTGTAGAATTTTGCTCAGAGTCTCTGTGTGATGTAGGGTTGTGTAAAGGTGTGTGAAGGTTCTGATTATGTTCTGCAGTAATGAAGGGATGGAGACACCGGACCGGGAACCCATTCAGTGCGGGGAACAGCAGGAATCTTTATCTGAACCACACAGACCCAGCCCCCAGAACACGCGCCCCCGCTTCAGCTGGAGAGCACCACACCAATACGGTCAAGTAATGTAGGTCTTCTTTAATCTTCTAACTGTGTAATAATAATAATAAATATAGCCGCAAGCGGCAATCATCGGGTTCAAGCACCAACTTGCACAATGGTGCCTACTGGAGCATTGAATGGTGATGTGTAAGAAGGTCTAATATGATTGGAGATGCCCTGTCACATTTAGAAATTATCAAGTTTTTCACCTGTTATTAATGTTGAGCAGAGGCCTTTCAACCTGATCAGTGCTTAAATTCACATGTAAATCTAGTGAACTTTGTAGGATATTCATTAAGTGAGTTAGAACTAGTCAAAAGGTGTCTACATGTTATTGGTATTGATCAGGTGGCTTCAACCAGAATGTTCACAAAGTGGTATTCAGATTGACCTTTGAACCTTTGCAGAACAAGCTGAAATGTTTGACCAAACAAGTTTAAATTAACACAAAGGAGTGAATGTTCTGATATGACATGTAATTACGAAGTTATTATAAATCTAGTTCTGAATTAAATGGCGCTTCATCAAGCACCAACTAGCACAATGGTGCCTACTAGAGCATAGGATGGTGATGTGTAAGAAGGTCTAACACAATTGGAGACATTCTGTCACATTTAAAATGATCAAAAGTCTTTCACCTGTTATTAATGTTGAGAAGAGGCACAAAGGAGTGAATGTTCTGATATGACATGTAATGTCAAGTTATTCTTAATCTAGTTCTGTATTAAATGGCGCTTCATCAGAGTGATATTGTACAGAGGTCTTTAACATTGTGAGATTACAGCAAATACTGCAGAGTTACAGCAATTTAGGTTAGAAATTCCAAGGACGCACAGATTGCTTGATGCCTGGAGAGTATTGTATGTGAAATTTTCACAAATGTTTTTAATGAACATTTACCTAGAGACTCTACAGTGTGCAGCAAGACTGAAATGGAGGTGATAGGCCAAATATCCAGAGAGTAGTTTCAATATAGCTATTTTCAAACTTAGCAATTCAAAATTAGCAATTATGAATGAACAAAGCACTTTTTAAACATAGTTGTATTGAGAAATTTGTCAGAGCCACTGTACTAAATATGGCAAAAACAATTAGATGTCAAAATAGTACAGCATGATTGACATATACTCGTTTTTTTGGAACAGCGCCCCCCAGTGGGCGGATTGTTTCAGCACTTTGCAGGTCACTACAGTGTCTCCACCTGAACATAACTGCCAAATATCATCTAGATTGGGCAACATTCAGCCTGCCAAAATGTCTGCTGAATGCTGATTGGCTGATGGTGTTCAGCCATGTTGATTGATTAAGTTGCCCTTTGAACATCCTTTAGAGGCTGTATGATAGATTCTGCATGCAAAGTTTCAACTTGCTAGGTTGCACGGTTGCTGAGAAACAGTGCTCCAAATTTACCTCTTGAAGTGAATGGGGCATATATCCGGAAGGACTAATTTGCATATGGCGGCCATATTGTTTACATATTTCAACTTTTTCTTAATGAATATTGAAGCGCATGCTCTCACGAGTGTTTTGATACCAAACATGCCAGGATTGGTCAAAATTCCTAGGACTAGTTTGCAAAAGTAGGTTTTGCATATTATGCAAATTAGCACAAAATCTATATAGACGGAAGTGCATGGTCCAAATTGGAAAGTTGTTGGTATTGACCCAAGGAATCCATCAAAAAAAGAATTTTGAATGTAGGTCTTATGGTTTTTGAGTTATTGAGAAAATTGTGAAAAATGAATTTCCTTGTTTATAGCGCCACCACTTGACCAATCGGTGCCATTTTTGTTGTCCACCGAGATGCACTGATCCTACATCTACCTACCAAGTTTCATTTCTCTATGACTTACGGTTTAGGCTGCACAACTGTTTTTACAGGAGAAAAAGAATAATAATAATAATAATAATAAGAAGAAGAAAAATCTTAGCAAAAACAATAGGGTTCTACGCACCTTCGGTGCTTGAACCCTAATAATAATGGGGTGGAGTAGCAGAAACGGGAGGGTGGTTGTCAGTATTATTATTAAATCCTTTTTCAGGTGGGAACTGAAGCTCTAATTGTCCGGCGTTTCTCTCATTCAGGCCATTTCAGCCGGGGGCTGTGAACCACCATCTGAGGTTTCCCCCGATGGGACCCC
Source organism: Astyanax mexicanus (assembly GCF_023375975.1). Classification (NCBI taxonomy): domain Eukaryota; kingdom Metazoa; phylum Chordata; class Actinopteri; order Characiformes; family Acestrorhamphidae; genus Astyanax; species Astyanax mexicanus. The sequence continues at coordinate 22,538,258 of NC_064427.1, read as the reverse complement.
CTCCTGGACCACTGGGACCTCCGCCTGGTCTCCCGGGACCTCCGCCTGGTCTCCCGGGACCTCCGCCTGGACTCCCGGGACCCCCGCCTGGACTCCTGGGACCCCCACCTGGACTCCCAGGACCCCATGGACTATTGGGACCTCCTGGCCTGTTGCCTGTCCCTCAGGGTCCGGAGCCCCGCAGGCCGGTGGAACACAGCTCTCGACGCGGCCATCACTCCGCCGTCCGCCCTTACCCTGCCTTTCTCACGCAGTACTCATGGGGGGGTGAAGAACCGGAGGAGCATCAGGATTTGCACGGGAAGTTTCGATCAGGGAAATGGCTTCACCACCAGGCGAGATGAAGCATTTATACTTTGACCTGTAGCAAGAGCTGGTCGTGGTCAGCACTTTTACACTGCAGCTCTCTCGATCAGGGAGAGGGAGTACAGGTAATCACAGGTGCGCTTAGTCCTGCAGTTAGACCCGGGCTTTGTTTTATTCATTGTTTTATCTCTTTAACGAATCCGAGGAGAATTTCCACACTACTACATTAAAACAGACAGAACTCTTAGGATCTCTAAGTATCTGAGTGTTGCGGTTCTCCAAGTGGGACAGTGTTATTTATTTGGGTCGGACCGGGACTGCTGCAGGATTGGACAGTGACTGACCTGCTGACTGTGGGTTTTGGGTTGGTGTTCTCCTGCATTTTATTTATGTTTAGGATCTGTCCCTGTCCGCTCAGGGGTACTGTTGCGGTTCTGTTTCTAAAATGATTTTTTTAGTGTTTTTTCATAATGCACAAATAAAGGTTTGCAGATCCTCGGGCTTAATGGTTTTACTCAGGGTGGGGCATGGTGGGATATGGAAAACTGTCTCAGTAAAAAGTAAATAAATCAAATTAAAAAAACTGTCTCGGTATCAGAACATTGATACAGACTTTTTAAATAAATAAAAAATAAATAGATAAAAGGAATTTGAGGGGAATCTGGTACACTCTTTCTAGAAACCAATCAGTGTGAAGCATAAGAAGACTCTGTCTATGTAGGTTGTAATGACAGGATGTAGTAAAGTCACTAAACTGCAGTGTAAAACTGAAACTCCATCTTTCGAGTGCAGGTTTGCCCAGATTCACAGATTCTCATCAGATTCCTTTGATTTGTGTTTATAAATAAGGATTAATCTACAGTTACAGTACACACAAAATCCCACTGTAATCTTTTGTACCTATACTGCGCCTTGATACTCCTGCACATCACAAAGGGGAGATGGATTTCAGCACCTCTTCTTTTTCTTCTTCTATTGTTTAATAGGGGTGATGGTCTGACTCAACTCAACTGATCTGAAAAAAGTCAGAACCATCCAATTAAGTGTTTCACACTGTAAACCAACAATTTAATGTAATGAATTTAATATAAACCCCCACTCTAAATGAGTTAAATATAAACCACACTCTAAATAAGTTTAATATAAACTTCCACTCTAAATGAATTTAATATAAACCCCAACTCTGAATGAATTATATATAAACTTCCACTCTGGATGAGTTTATTATAAATCCCCACTCTGGATGAGATTATCTATCGCAGTGCATTATGGGGGATTTTTTGTGAGGTAAGTGGACTGGCCCTTTAAGAGCGGTTCGGCTGTAAACACACGCAGCAGGCCAGCTCAGCGCTGATGACATCATAGTAGTAATAATAAGAGTAATAATATTCATGACACTGTAAGAAATGTTTACTATAAAATCTCCTGTTATTGAGCTGAACAGCGCGCGCCCCATCGCAGTCTGAACGTGATTGATTATCAGCTTGCATCATCAGCTCGGTCCGGTCGCCCAAGCCCCGCCCACCCCCGCGATTATGCGACGCTATTGGTTGCTATAGATAGCAGCTGCTCGCGCTGTGCACTGATTGGCGGGAGCGCGCTGGTCAATTACGTCATGCTTTGATCCCCAAACAGCGCGCGATGGCGCGGCGGAACGGCTGATCGGCGGCGCGAGGAGCGGTCAGCCCGGAGCAGCAATGAAGGTACCGTCTCCCCGCGCGCTCTGTTACACACCCGAACCCACCCGTACCGCCTAGACCCTCCACAACCCGAACCCCCTCCCCTCAGCCCCCGGCAGAACCGCGCTGCAGCGGCCAGGAGGGGGGCTCAGTCCGGCCTGCTTAATGGCGGTTCTGCTGCTGTTCTGTTGTGATGGGTTTTGCTCAGGGTTGTGCTTAGTTGGGGTGTATTGGATTGGGTTGTGTTGATTGGGGTTAAATTGTGTTGGGCTGGGTTGGGTTGTGCTCAGTGGTGTGTGTTAAGTTGGGTTGAGTTGTGATGGGTTTTCCTCAGTGGTGTGTGTTGAGTTGGGATTAGTTGTGTTGGGTTGTGCTCAGTAAGGTTGAGTTGTCATGGCTTGTGCTCAGTGGTGATGTGTTGGGTTGTGCAGAGTGGGTTTAAGTTGCAATGCGTTGCGCTTACTGGGGTTGAGTTGTGTTTGGGTAAGTTGTGCTCAGTGGGGTTGGGTTGGGTTGTGCTCAGTAGGGTTGGGTTTGGTTGTGGTCTGTGAGGTTTGTTTTGCTCTGCAGGGTTATGTTGGGTTTGGTTGTGCCCAGTGAGGTTATGTTCAGGGGGTTGAATTGTATTGGTTGAGTTGTCTTTTGCTCAGTGGGTTGAGTTTGGATTACATTAGGGATGCACCAAAATGAAGCATTTTTCTGAAGGATTAGTACTGAACATGGGTGTTTCCAGGTGTTAATTACTTTTAATACTATTTACCAATACAAAGTTGTATGTGTAGTCTAAATGATGTTACAAGTGTTAATGTATAGTCTTCCAAAGAAAACACTGTAACATATCTTCAACAAAGAGCAGTACATTTTCTGTAGCAGTATTATTCTAATCATACATTTACATCAGCAATGCTCTCCTAATCATACATTTGCTTCAGTAGAGTATTCTAAAAAAAAAAGTGTGTAAATCTGCAGCCATTGCTGAAATGCAATATGAAGTAAAGTAATTTAGAAATTGTTAAAAATAAGTTGTTGGCATTTTCACTTATTTGACAGAAAGTGCTTTTGGTTGAGTGTTAGTGATAAGTGAAACTGGGTGGGGGGATGCTGTGTGGTGTTTGGGTTGGGTGGTGCTGGGATGATGCTGTGTGGTGTTTGGGTCGGGTGATGCTGTGTGGTGTTTGGGTTGGGTGGTGTACACACACACACACACACTAATGGTTACATGCAATAGATCAGACAAGCACTCTGCCTGATTATGCCCCTCCCCCTGTCTCAGGCGGGGGCGTCGTCCATGTGGGCGTCGTGCTGCGGGTTGCTAAATGAGGTGATTGGTACCGGGTCGGTGCGCGGGCAGCAGCCGGGGTTTGGTGGAGCTGCCGGACCTTTCCGCTTCGCACCGAGTGCCGGGTACTCCACCTACCCCCCGACCCCCAGCCCAACCGCAGCCAACGCTGCCGCCGGCCTGGTGTGTAAAGCCTGTGGACTTGCCTTCTCCGTCTTCAGACGCAAGGTAGGACCAACTGATCAATAATCACTGCTCATCATTGGCCACTTTATTAGAAAAACCTAACCTTGTGTATCCATTCACTGACCCGATACCTTAGTGTTTACACTGATGCACTGATTGCCTCTTCCCTCTCTTTCTCTCAGCATGTGTGTTCGGACTGTAAGAAGAGTTTCTGCTCACTGTGCTCAGTGCTGCAGGAAAACCTGCGCCGTTGTGTTACCTGTCACCTGCTGTGGGGAACAGCGTTCCAGCGGCGGCGTTTGATGCGTCTGCGTGTGAAGGACCTGCGGCAGTACCTACGTCTGCGCAACATCAGCACCGACACCTGCAGGGAGAAGGAGGACCTGGTGGAGCTGGTGCTCAGACATCTGGGGGCGGAGCTTCAGCTACCAGAGGACCAGGAGGACCAGGAGGATCAGGAGGAAGAGGAGGAAGAGGAGGAAGAGGAGGAGGTGGCATCAGACAGCCTGCACCTAGCCCCGCCCACAGACCTTTCCTCACCCCCTGCAGCACGCTCCACCTCTCAGCAGTCTGTCTCTGCACTTTCAGTCTCCGCCTCTCAGGGAGAAACACCCAGTCCCAGCAACAGCTCAGGAACCAGCCAGGTACACAACTACATACACACTCTATTACATACACATAAACATACATACTGCCTACAGAAGTTTAGCCTCACCCACTCATTATATCCACTAAATGTTGCACAATAGTTTAAGGTTTGTGTGTGTGTTCAGGAACAGGGCGACAGTGCGTCTGTCTCTTTGCTGACCCTGGAACCCAGTGAACGTTTACTAGAGGTGAGTAAACCCAGTAACAGTAAACTGTGGTGAATTCTCTTTAACACTTTTTAACGTATGTTTGTGTTTTTGTGTATGTGTGCGTGTTTGTGCATGCATGTGTACAGTCCAGTCCGGTGGTGCAGCGGCGGGCGCGGGCGTCTCTCTCTGACCTGGCGCGGGAGGAGGATATCGAGGTGCTGACGGTTCGGCAGCTAAAGGAAATCCTGGCGCGGAACTTTGTAAATTTCTCGGGATGCTGTGAGAAGTGGGAACTGGTGGAGCGAGTTCACCGACTTTACCGAGAGAGCCAGATCAACCGCATCTCCCGTCAGTTCACCCTGTCGCCTCCCACCTACTACACACCCACTACAATATACACCCCCCACCACTACCCACTACACTATACATCCACCACTCACCCACCACCCAGTGTGTTTGACTTGATCAGTGTGTTTTATTACTGTGATCAGTGTTGTATTTAATCTGTTTCTTCATTTTCTCTTTTTTTTCTTTGCAGTAGAAAATGTTAGCAGCAGCAGCAGCATCACAGCAGGTAATAATCATAATGTTTTTAAAGAATTACTCTGATTATATCACAGTACTGACCTACACCAGTCACAGCACATTTAGTTCTTCAGTGTTGGCGTTGAAGTTACAAGACTAATGCCGCTACTGAGAACTTTCCAATCCACCTTAAATGGTACAGTAGTAAAGTAAAGGTGCTCTCTCACTGCACACAGTAGCTGTATGCTGACCCCTATTGGATTCAATTGTTTCTCCAGAAGCAGAGAAGTTTGGCGCTGCCACAGAAAGCATTTCCGCATCCATAACTACAGTTATGCTACTTCTCACCCAGTCAAAGTTCAACGTGGTTCAACTTTGACCTCGCGTTGACCGGTAACGTGGCAGAAAACGTCACGTGAAGGAAAAAAAAAAAAAACATTCTCGAATGAGTAATATTAATGATTAGTGAATAACATGTCACGTGTTTTTAAGAAAATTCCGCCTATTATCTCCTGGCGATGATCGGCGTCAACAGCAGCTTAACGCAACCACAACTGGCCAGCGTACAGCAGAGCGGAAAGCAGCGTGGCATACCATGTGCAATGTGCAATCACCCTTCAGACGCCAGAATGCATTGCACTATTTAAGGTGAAAAAGAAAGTTTGGAAGAAACTCACAATCACGATTTTTTTACAGATTGCCAAAACTAGGCCTCTGAAAGTAAACTGGGTGTGGTTAGGGGTGTGACTTATTTTATGGACACACCCATAGCCCAACACTGAGCCAGTCTGGGGTATTCAGGCTAAATGGTGTGACTTGTTAGTATTTTTCTCGTTAAATGTTCGGATTAATCTAAGAATAGTGGAACTGTTACATCTGGGGTGGGGTTCTGAGTCCTGCTCCGCCTCCTCTCTCACTGCAGTTGTGGCGTATCCTCATCCAATATGCGACGGAGAAGCAGCAGGTAAGAACACCTGTCCTGCCGCAGTGCATGCTGGGAGTGCTCTTTTCTTTTTATTCTCTTTACATTCACCTGCATCGTGTTACATCATCAGTCTGTTATAATTCATCCTGAGCTTAATGAAGTTCATAAACTTCATCATTCATCCTAATACCCCCCTCCTCTTACCCACACACGCTACCTTTAATATGGAAATTAGCTCGGTTCTGATTACATTGATGTATGGCAAGGGGTGCGGCTTAATGGCAGAAGGTTGATGGGGGCACTGCTAGAAAACTCCCATTGTTAGAAAGACCTCCTTAAACAACATTTTCATACTTTTCTGTTTATTCATCTCCACCCATTAAGCCTATTGCAGTCTAATCCCGCTCATTTAGCCTTGTCTAGAACTTTGTCCATAAGGGGGCAAATGGTATTATGATTCTGTATGGTGGGAAGGGGGTGGGCAGCATCATTGGTTAATATTATTTGGTACCACCAATTGGTTCATGGTGATGTCAGCAGAGATGTTTTGGTGGTGGGGAGTGCTTTAAATTAAATGGTTTGGTGTTAATAATGTGTGTGTGTGTGTGTGTGTGTGTTTTTAGACGCCGTTGCCGTGGCACCGCTGGGTGCAGTGGATGAGAACCTGTGCCGGATCTGTATGGACGCTGTGATCGACTGTGTGCTGCTGGAGTGCGGTCACATGGTTACCTGCACCAAGTGCGGCAAGAGAATGAACGAGTGTCCGATCTGTCGGCAGTACGTCGTCAGAGCCGTGCACGTCTTCAAATCTTAACACACACACTCTCAGCTCCGGACTGCGAGGATCAGCAAAATACTCTACAGTACTACTGCTGGACAGTGCGCCTCTGATGATCAGACTCCAAACACGTTCTCTGTTCCCGTCACCAGACCCCAACCCCAGCGAGTGTGTGTGTGTGTGAGAGACCCAGAGCACTCTAGTGTGCGAGACCTGGGGCACGCAAGTGTATGTGAGTGTGTGTGACATGGGGAGCTCGAGTGTGTGTGAGCTGGGGTGCGCTAGTGTATTTGTGTGTGTGACGCAGGCGCACAAGTGTAAGTGAGTGTGTGACCCAGGGTGCATATGAGTGTATGCAAGTGTGTGTGACCTGGGGTGCACGAGTGTGTGTGAGCCAGGTTGGCTTGGTCTAGTCATTAATAAAGAGTCTGAGATGATTTATGTTTATGTGCAATATTAGAAAATAAACGGAGCGTGAGCTAACAACGCTAATCACCCACAGCAGGACTGTCGCTGTACCTTACAGAGGTGCCAAACATGGATCGAAGCTTAGTGAACTGTGCGTCAGGCTGATCTGAGTTCTCTCCACTGTGTTGTTTTCTACATCATTGCTCAGTGCTTTAAAACCCTCAGCGGTATAACAGTTTCAGCACACCTGCACCAGGTAACTGAAGATTTCTCCACTTCCTGTTCAGCATTACACCTGAACTCCGCAACAGGGAGCCAGAAAGTCTTTGTTCCATACAGCCAGAAATGTTCATTATTATTGAGTTAATTCATTATTAAATTAATCGTTAAAGTTTAAATTTACTGAATGGTTGCCAGTATCGCTACTACACCCCCCCCCCCCCTTTCTTAACTGACTAGGCCCCCTTTTTATTAATGGACTGCGCCCTCCATTTATTAATGGACTGTACCATCCCACTTCACCCCTATTTATTAATGGACTAGGCCCTCTGTTTATTAACAGACTGTACCACACCCAACTCATATGTTTGTTAACGAACTAGGCCCTCCGTTTATTAATGGACTGTACCCCATTTATTTTAGAGTTTTAATATGCTAATTTGCTAATCTGTATTTTATTTCCCTGTGAATGTTTTTGATATTAATATTTTTCCAGCGTTGTATTGAGTAACTCTGTACGCTGTATCTGTTGTCTGTGTTATAGAGCTGATCTAAATCTAACTGTACAGTAAATCTTCACTTTTTTTATAAAACATGGATGTGTGTGACTTATTTATATATATTTATTCTTTCAAATCCTTAATGTAAACGATTACCCTGCGATCACACAGAATTATAACCTGAAGCAATTGAAAATCTTAATCTAATATTAGCTTTTTTGATTTAGTTGAGACTAAATTTTAATATGTGGACCAAAAAATATTGTCTACATTTGATTGTGACTCATTTAAGAGTTTAACGCAGTATAATTACTATTCTGCCTCGGTATCAAATAATGTATTAATGAATTCATAAAATTCAAGTTCTGTTATCACAGAAAACACAGTAACTCTAATGCAGAAAATAATGCTGTTTATATAGCATATATCTTTAACTCTATATATCTTTGACAAATATATCTTTGACTCGATTGAGCGAGTCAAAGATCCGAATCATTTCAGGATTCGGATCACTAAGCACAGAGCGGCTCTGTGCAGCAGCGGCTACAGGCTCAGAGAGGCTCGATTCTGCTTCAATATGATTGGCTGTCCGGCCTGTAGCTCTTCCCCCGCTGTGTGCTGATAGGCTGAGACCCGTGACTCATCTCCCTTACTGACCGCTGATTGGTTGCGGGGCGGAGTGAGCAGAAGCTGGTGGTGGAGAGCGCAGCCATCTTGTTGTGTTTTGGGCCGATCTGGAGCTGCGGAGAAAACCTACAAACACCCACCCTAAACACCCACCTAACAAACACCCTCCTAACACCTGCACCAACAAACACCCACTCCATTTGCAGGCGGTACCAGCGGAACCGGACTCGCGGTGTTCCGGGGAGCTCCAGGCGTCAGGCGGAGGGCCCTCTCTCCGCGGCCGCTTCTGTCCTCCGGAGCCGCGGTATGAGCGCTAGATGTGGGGGAAGGCGCGCTGCACCGCCCCGCTGCTGCTCATCGCGCTGCTGGGCGCCATCAACACGGACCCGCCGGGCACAGGTCAGTCAACCTGGCAGTGGCAGGCAGGCAGGCCGCTCCGCCGATCCAAGGGGACAGAGCAGCGTTAGACCCTTAACAGCGCAGACAGACGGGCTGTAACTGAGTGATCGGCCCTGCAGGAGCCAGTCCCCCATAAACACTGCATGCTAGTAACGGTAGCGCACTGTACTATAATCCACTGTGCAACAGTGCACTGTACTATAATGCACTGTGCTACAATGCACTGTACTATAATTCACTGCACTGTATTTCACTGCGCTATACTGCACTGTACTATAAAGCACTGCTATATAATGTGTACAGAACTATAATGTACCTTTCTATACTGGATTGTACTATAATGCACTGTACTATAACGTACTGTACTAAAATGCACTATACTATAGTGTACTGTACTTTAATGCACTGCGCTATAATGTACAGTACTACAATGTACTGTGCTATAATGTACCGTACTAGAATGCCTTGCACCATAATGCTGTGCGCAATAATACACTGTACTATAATGTACTGTGCCATAACATATAGTACTATAATGCACCGCACCATAATGCACTACGCTATAATGCACTGTACTATAATCTACAGTACTGTGATGCACTACTGCGATATACGTACTATAATGCAGTACAATATATTGTACTCTACTATTATGTATTGTGCTATAGCACACTATAATGCACTGTTATAACGTCTGGTTTTATAATACACTGTGCTATAATTACTGTACTGTAGTATGTGCTATCATAAAGATTGTCAACCTGTTTTAATGTATTGTAAACTCATTGATGAACCACGTCATAATATTTAAAAAATATATACTCATTACTTTTCATAACCATGGATTGTTCATTAATTAAAAACGAGGCAAAATGTTTAGTTAGTCATGAATCCGAATTTAGGTCATTTTGCCTGGCACTGAATTCTGTCGCAATATATTTTATCCAAACATATAATAGCGAATCTTACTGCACTGCAGTAAGCTGTCTTAGTTCTGCATGATACAAAAAAAAATAAATTGCAATATATTTTGTGATACATATTATAGTAATAAGTAATACCAGATTTTACCATGTTTTACAAGAAGTCATGATGGTAATCTAATAGTAGTGCTAAAATTATATAAAATTGCATGCTGTATAATATCTGGTCATGTGATATCACTAGTGCTGAATGGTAATGTGAAGAAGCAGTGGTCAGTTTGTTTATATAGGGTGGATTGTGTATTTAGCATTTGAGTCTGTGTGACTATAAGGTCAGAGTGTGAAGCAATTCATGCACTGTTATTCACTTCAGTCATTTTTTAAACATTTTCTAATCACTTTATTAATGTGATTCTCTTTCATAATAAACCCCTACATTTTATATTTTCGATATTTTAGTTGGAATGTTACTTATTTCTGTTTCTCCAGATCACATTATCAGATCACGTCAGTTAAAAATCCAGCAACTTTAGTCTCAATCACTATTGAGTGTGTGTTTGAGAAGGAGTGTAACAGGTGTGTGTGTGTGTGTGTGTGTGTATGTGTGTGTGGAGGTCAGGTGGGCGGTGTTAGTGTCTGCTGCATCTCTAAATCTGACGCCTCTAATCCCCCCCTACACACACACCAACACACAACCTCCACTGCAACCACACCACTACAACCAGAACCACACCACTACAACCATGATTAAAATATAGCACTGCTGAGGTGAATGTATAATTATAATAACACTGCTGAAGTAAATGTAAAATTAGAAGACAGCTCTACCCACTCTGATCATATCGTAATTGATCAATTAAGCCGAAAATTAGCATAATTAAACCATGGGTGGGGTTTCCACCAGTGCTGATGAATCTGTGTGGTCTGGTTCTGTTGGTGATTTATGGGTCAAACTACACAGCAGAACTCTGCATCACCCAGGAGATTTAGGACTCAGACTGGCGTGTGGTCAGTTACACAGGTGGTGAGGTCGCTAGGATCATTAATTACACCGCACACAGCCTGCTGCCAATCCCCCTCCCCCCACAAGCCTAATCCACCACACCACATGCCAACTCCTGTACTTTTACACTGAATTAATCACTGGTTTAACAATCTAATCTATATCCGATCCAGTCTGAGACCTGAAAATGTAGGGACTGAGCTGGTAGTCACTAGAAGTGTGGTCAGTGGCAGCATGGTTACTAATTGTGTAGGCAATAGTGGTGTGGTCATTAATGGCGTAGTAAGAGGTGGTGTGCAACGGTGTGGTCAGTAGCGTGTAGTAGTGTGTGGTCAGTGGCACCTTGGTCAGTAATGGTGTGGCCAATAGTGGTATAGTCAATAAGGTCAGTAATGATGTGGTCAGTGACGGTGTGACCAGTAAGGTCAGTAATGACGGGGTCAGTGGCGGTGTGGTCAGTAACTGTGTGGTCAGTGTCAGCGTGGTGAGTAGTGGTGTGTGATCAGTGGCTGTCTGCTTAGTAACTGTTTGGTCAGTAACTGAGTGGTCAGGAACTTTTTGAGTAGTGGTGTGATCAGTACTGGTGTGTTCAGTGGTTCATGTGGTCATTAATGGTGTGGTTACTAATAGTTTGGTCAGTAACTATTTGATCAGTAAATGTTTGGTCAGTATTTGTGTGGTCAGTGGTGGTGTAGTCAGTGGTGGTCTGCTTAGTTACTGTTTGGTCATTATTGTGGTCAGTACCAGTGTTGTCAGTAATGATGTGGTTAGTATTGTGGTCAGTAACTGTGTGGTGTTCTCTCCGCAGGCCGGCGGTTAGCTGTGGCCCGGCTGCTCTCAGGTAAGAGTCAATGGTTCTGATCCGATATTTAATCCAATCAGAGAAATATCAGACTCCTTTTATTTTAAAAAGTTTGCATTACAATACTGTTTGTTTAGGGCTGGACAGTAATTCAATGTCATTACATATAGCAATAGAAAATGTTAAAATATTAACAAAAGCGATTATTAAGCAGCTCTACAATATTTTAGTGTATCTTATTTACACTGACCAACGTTCATAACACGGTCATTACACAAAGCTGGTGTGATCCTAAATCTGATCTAGAATCATCTGAAGGCTGTTTTTAGCTTATATAGTTTTTTTTGGTGAATATTATTTTCAGATTCAGATGTAAGTTCAGAGATGTGGGAGTAAAGGGGGCAATTATGTATGAGGTGTGTTGTAAATGTGTATATATGAGGTGTGTGTGTTTGTGTGTGTGTGTGTTTATAGAGCAGCGCTGTAATGCAGGGCAGTTTGCGTGTCGCAGTGGGAAGATGCAGTGTATCCCACTGGAGTGGCAGTGCGACGGCTGGACTGCCTGCGAGGACAAAAGCGATGAACTTGACTGTCCACGTATGTACATACACACACACACATTTACATATACACACACACACACATATTCTCTCTCACACACATATAGCTCAACATCCCCAGTGTAATGTTATTAGAATACAAGAAGGTGCTAATGCTTCTTGACCGTTTTCCCACAGCGATGAAGGAGGCACGCTATCGCTATGGAAACACCTTTGACCAGACGGAGGAAGTAATGGGGGTGGCACAGCCGGTGCGCTTCAACAGTAAGTACTGTAGGGGGCGCTACACTGGTCAGCCACTGTTTAAAAGCAGTTCAGACTCAGTGTGTAACAGTGTATATTAATGTGTAACAGGGTGTGTAACAGTGTATATTAATGTGCAACAGTGTATATTAGTGTGTAACGTGGTGTGTAACAGTGTAAATCAGTGTATAACATTGTATATTCGTGTGTAACAATATATATTAATGTGTAACAGAGTATATTAGTGCGTAACAGTGTATATATTAGTGTGTAACGGGGTGTTTAATGGTGTGTGACCTGTAGAGAAGTGCCCGAGCGGGTGGCATCACTATGAGAAGACGGCGAGCTGTTATAAAGTGTACCTGAGGAAGGAGAATTACTGGCAGGCGGTGGACACGTGCCAGCGGGTGAACGGATCTCTCGCCACCTTCGTCACCAATGAGGAGCTGCAGTTCATCCTGAGGATCGAGGTCGACTTCGACGAGAATGTGTGCGAACGCAAAGACCAGTGCAAGTGAGACCATAAGCCCCGCCCCCACTACCTGTTTGTGTTATAATACGTACACAACAAGAAGGCATAATATTATGACCACCTCCTTACTCACTGTTCATATAGTTCATTCTGTAGTTCTGTATCTGTTTTTCTGTATACTTTATTATTATCCTCCTTTTACCCTGTTCTTCAATATTCAGGACCCACAGGAAAGAGCACCACAGAGCAGCTATTATTATTTAGGAGATGGGTTGTTATTCTCAGCACTGCAGTGATTAGCACTGATTATCGTGGTGTGGTGGTGGTGGTGTATAAGGTGTTAGTCTGTTTTGTGCTTGTACAAGTAGAATTTTTAAGCACCTCAATGTCTCTGCTGTACTGAGACAACTTATACATACATCATAAAGATATGCTGGATCAGTGTATAATAATAATAATAATGTGTGTGTGTGTGTTTGCAGTTTCTGGGTGGGATATCAGTACGTCATCACTAATCAGAGTCACTCTCTGGAGGGCCGATGGGAGGTGGCCTATAAAGGTGGGTGAGGATGAGCTCAGATTAATACCAGATCCTCAGTAGCATCTCTTTCATCATTTCAGCTTTACCTGATGAGTAATAGACAGTTGAATTACACTGCTTATATTTCTCACCTTCGGTTGTTGTGATATATATATATAATATAATATAATTTAATTACAGTTTAAAACCCACAGAAACACAGAGCCAACAATTTCCACATCAGTACATCACTATCTCAGTACATCAATACTGACACACTTCTGATAAATGATCAGGTTCTGTAATGTTGTAAATACTACAGACTTGACCTGATTATTGGGTCTCTCTCCCACACACAGGTTCTCTGCAGGTGTTCCTCCCCCCAGAGGGTCTGACGGGTTTCGCGGAGGTCGGCTCCACACAGGAGAGCGTGTTTTGCGCTCAACTTCAACGGTTCCAGAACAAGAACATCAACGAACACGGACTGCACAGCTGGCATGCAGAGAACTGCTACCAACAATACCCCTTCCTCTGCAAGAGGAGTACGTACACACCTACACTAACTCACTATGCACACACGACACCGTCTATTGCCCTCTAATGCACCTTCCATTACCCTCTACTGCACCTTCCATTACACTCCCCTGTACCGTTTATTACCCTCCACTGCACCAACCATTGCCCTCTATTGCACCGTCCATTGCCCTTCACTGTACTGTTCATTACCCTCCACTGCACCGTGCATTACCCTCCTCTGCACCCTCTATTATTCCCTGTCCATTATCCTGCACTGCACCATCCATTACCCTCCACTGCACTGTTCATTACCCTCCATTGCACTGTCCCTTATCCTCCACTGCATCGTCCATTACCCTCCACTGCACCGTCCATTACCCTCCACTGCACCGTCCATTACCCTCCACTGCACCGTCCATTACCCTCCACTGCACCCTCTGTTATTTCCTGTCCATTATCCTCCACTGCACCATCCATTACTCTGCACTGCATTGTTCATTACCCTCCATTGCACTGTTCATTACCCTCCATTGCATTGTCCTCCACAGCACCATCCTTTAACTTCCACAGCACTGTCCATTACCCTCCACTGCACCGTTCATTACCCTCCATTGCCTCCCGCTGCACGGTCCATTACCCTCCACTGCACCATGTATTAACTATAACCCTATTACCCTCCACAGCGTTGTTTAATGTGTGTGTGTGTGTGTGTGTCTGTGTCTGTGTGTGCGCGTGCAGGACAGACGTGTGTGGATATTAAGGATAACGTGGTGAGTGAGGGGTACTACTTTACGCCTAAAGGAGATGATCCATGTCTGAGCTGCACCTGCCATGATGGAGAGCCGGAGATGTGTGTGGCGGCTCTGTGCGACCGGCCACAGGGATGCACACACTTTCGCAAAGACCCCAAAGAGTGCTGCAAGTTTACCTGCCTTGACCCAGGTACACACACACTGTGTCTAAAGCTGTAATGTTTACATGTGGCCACTAGATGGAGCTCTTAGTGTGTACTACTAAAGCACTGTTCAATGCATTTGCAGTGACTATTTGTACTATGTGTACGTGAATGTATATAATGATATTATATATATGTATGTGTGTGTGTGTGTATCAGATGGCAGCAGTCTGTTTGACTCCATGGCGAGTGGGATGCGTCTGATTGTCAGCTGTATCTCGTCGTTCCTAATCCTCTCGCTACTGCTCTTCATGGTGCATCGGCTGAGGCAGCGACGCCGAGAGAGGATCGAGACTCTGATTGGAGGAAACCGTGAGTACACCCTCATTAACCCTGCTGACCCCTCGCTGACGCCTCTCTGACCTTTATCAACCCCTCACTGACACTCATTAATGCCTCTCTGACCCCAGTTAACCCCTCATTAACCCCCTTAACCCTCACTGACCCTTATTAATGCCCCTCTGACCCCTGTGAACCCCTCAATGACCCCACATTAACGCATCACTAACTCCCTCTTTACTGATCCCATAACCCTTTACTGACACCCCCCATTTAACCCCACACTGACCCCTTACTAACCCCGTTAACCCATTGCTGACCCCCGTTAACCCCCTCACTGACCCCAGCTAACTTCTCATTGACCACCCCCCCATTGAATCTCTCACTAAGCCCCACACTGATCCACCCCCATTAACCCCTCACTGACCCACCCACATTAACCACTTAATGAAGGGTACCTGGAAGTATTAGTACTCGGTAATTCACGCCCAGGTCTTTGTCATGTTCTGGTTTAAGTAGTGTTATTGATGTGGTCTGTTTGTGGTTCTGTGCTGCAGTGCATCACTTTAATTTGGGTCGACGTGTGGCGGGTTTTGATTACGGTCCGGACGCGTTTGGGACAGGACTGACGCCACTTCACCTGTCGGACGATGGAGAGGGTGGGGCTTTTCATTTCCAGGAGCCGCCGCCTCCTTACGCTGCATACAAATACCCAGACATCCAGCACCCAGATGACCCGCCCCCTCCGTATGAGGCGTCAATAAACCCAGACAGCATCCTCTACGTGGATCTCTGTAAGTTCAGCAGGAGGGGTGGGGCTTATTTTATATCATAAAGGGGTTAATTATCATACAGGGAGCAGTCAGAGTAATAGGGACAGGAGCTTTGTTACATTGAGAGGAGTTTAGGTACAGATCTGTATCTTCATTTTTTCTCACTTTCTATTTCTCTCCCTCCCTCTCTCTCTCACTTTCTCTCTCTTTCTATCAGCCCGGACCGGATTGAACCTATCCTCCCCCCAGATGGTTGGAGATGTGAGCGGTCTCTGCAGGCCTCTCCCAGTCCCGCCCCCAGCTCCGCCTCCGAGACCAGAACATGCCCTCGAGCAAAGAGCGGAATCCATTGACAGCAGCACCCTGCTGGTGGCCCCAGACACGCCCACAGAGATGCATGACATCACCCAGGGCTCCACCCATGACCCCTCCAGTCCCACCTCCCTCAGCACAGTGGTGTGAGGAGCAAGAGGGGTGGGGCTTTGGGGGCGGAGCTTGAGAACTGTATGAGTGACTGGTCTATTGACGGTGCAGGTGAAGAAAACCTGAGGGCTCAATTTAAAAACACTAAAAACTCCAACACTAGAGCATGATGGGATTAGGGAGGGGCGGGAGGCGTGGCCTCCGGCTCAATTAACGGTTAGCGTGTAAATACAGTCGTACAGTCACTGCTCCTTAATTTTGAGGGTTTTTTTTCATTAGTTTTTTGTCTGAGCATGTGGCACTGCGCCCTCTGCTGGACCCCAACAGATAACGTTCTGGAGTGTGGTTCTAAACCTGGATCATTTTCTTTCCTGCTCTGTCCGGACCGACCCGAAACCACCTTGAACATCAGGCGCACCGTAAACACTAACGCTGACCCTTTTGCCTCTCGGACCCTCACCCGACCCCTGCTCTCCTACACCAGCATAGCCCCGCACCAAGGCAACCCGGTTCTGGAGCAGAGCGGTTCTGGAGCAAAGTGGTTCTGCTGCGTCTCTTTCCTCATCACTTTCTCCTCAGGTGAAGAGCACAGTGGGATTGTGGGTAGGCAGGTGGGACTGGGCTGGTAATGAATGCAGGTATGAATTTAACACTGTAGCAGTGCAGCATCACTGCAGGAACACGCCCTTCATCGCTGGAGTTCTGGATCTCCTGGACCTTTGTTTTGGATGTAGATCTTTGGAGTTTTGGATCCTGATTTTTAGGTTCTGGAGATCTGGTTCTGAATATTAGGTTCTGAAGTTTTGGTTCTGGCAGAGATCTGGAGGAATATGAAGGCTGGAACTCTAATTAGAACATGAGCTCCTTTCAGTGCATGTTCTGGATCTTTAGAAACCAAGTCAGATCAGAACCTGAGAAGTCACTGAGGGGTTCACTGTTGATGCGTGACTGCGCTGTACAAGGTTTTGCTTCAGTTTGTCTCTGTGTGTGTGTGTGTGTGTGTGTGTGTGTGTGTAGTGTGAGTGGTAGTGTGTGCGTATGTATAAATGTGTGAGTATGTGTGTGTATAAATGTGTGTGATAGTGTGTGAGTGATTGTGTGTGTGTGTGTGTGTGCGTGTGTGTGTGTGTGAGAGAGAGAGAGAGAGAGAGAGAGAGTGTGTGTGGAAAGTTGTGGGGTTGTTATGATGTTATATTACCGTGTTGGGTTATAATATTATGGGATGGTGTAAATATATTTGCACAGGTTCAGCTTCACTTTTTCTTTTTTTGGGACAAGGTTCAGATTGGGGTGGGGATTTGGTGGGGGTGGGGTTTTGACAGGGGGCGGGACTAGAGCTGTTTGTGTGCTTCTTACTTTATGTTCCTGTTTGCTACAAAACTGATTATAATGATTATTATGGGAATATTATGTGAATACTCAGTGGAGACCCTTTGGCCCCGCCCACACGCATCGTGATACTATAAACTGGATTTTTTTTTGCGAACGCTCTCAAGGGTGGAGGCTTTATGAACTGTTTTGCGTGTTCAGGTACCTGATCATTTCACCAGTCATATATTGTTCTGAGGTAGTAAAAAATTATCTAATCGTGTGGGCGGGGATACGCTGTGTTCCATTTAAACTAAACTCGGATGTTAAAAAACTCCACATAGAAAATTTCAACCTATAGTCCTATAGTTCGGATTTCATTAAGAATCCGGTGGACCTGTTTCTGCTTTGGTGGAGAAGAAGACTGTAACATGTGAAAAATATTCTGGTTAGATGTTAGCGCTGTGTATTAGTAATACAATATGTATCACAATGCAGGGATAGCTTTTCAATATATTGTGATACTGTAAGCAAGGTGATATTGCAATAGTTTGAATCAAATTTTAGGAAAAAAAACGACCGTAGTAAAGAAAAAGTAAAACACTACTACCTTGTGGTTGGAATATGAACACTACACCAAATGAACCACTTCTGACAACAGTCTTTACTAATCTGAAGTAAGGATTAAAATTATTTACTGTGTTTTTGAGAATCAATACAGCGTTGTTGAACATAATATTTCAATTTGAAATTGATTGTCCCTTAAACATCTTTAGATTCAAGAAAACTAGTAAATGAGTGTAAACTAGTGTTAAACTAAGGAAATGTTTAGAAATTGTGTAAAATTACTAGAATTCTTTAACAGGAGCTTTATCAACTGGGAAGTGACATTATTTCTAAATTCATATTCCGAGTTAAATGGAACACAGCATGGTTTGTAAAGGTGGTGCAGTCTCTTTATCAGACTGTTCATTTTTCTCCACTGTAAAAGTCTTGGCTGTTTCAGACAAAAGGAGACTAAACTGATTTGTATGAAAGGAGAAAACATGAGGTTTTTTGGACATTTTGACAATCATTTTGGAACTGTTTGGCTTTATGTGGGCTGGACTCGCGACGGCACAAAAACCTGAACCATGGATCTCCCCTCTTCCTCTCTCGACGGTTCTGTTCGCTGTCCATCACCCGTCCTCCTGTTTCACTGCCCAACCAGCACCACGGACAGTCGTCAGCTGAACATCCTGGTCCTGCCTCCTTCCGAGCAAGGGCGGGGCGGGCGGAGTCGCTAATCGAGTTTTTAAAGTTCTGTAGCTGCTGTGCATGTTTTGGCTTTTCGGGCATGTAGACTTTTATTCTGTCCAGTTTTACTCTGACCACACCTCCTATCCCCATAACCCCAATCCCCGACCCACGCCCTCAACCACAACCTCCTGCTGAAACATTAGAAGTAGATCATTCGTAGTGCAACCAGAAAACCATGTTTTGTGTAAAAATAGTACAGTTTTAATCTCCTGTTTTTTAATGTAAAATGTTTTTATTTGTTAAGTTTTGTTTAGGGGCGGGATTTACTCTGATGTAGATGTACATCTAATCAAAAGCCAAATAAAACTCCAGTGAAGCACAGTAAAGGCCACACTGAGCACATCTGAGTGTTTGATTACTATTTGATAAATATATGGCTAAAATAACACTGCTGAGGCACATTTAGTTTCTGAATAGTGCTGCTGAGGTAAATATATGGTCATAATAGCTCTCTGAGGTAAATGTTTGATTTAAGTAGGTCTACTGAAGTACACTTATCAATTGTCATCAGCTCGACTAAGGTAAATTTAATATTTTTAATGGTTCTATTTGGGCATATATTTATGACTAACACGGCATTGTTGAGGTAAATATATGATTAGAACAACATTCCTAAGGTAAAATTATCATTAGAAAAGCATTGCTGAGCTAATTTTTTTATTTAATCAGCATTCCTTAGGTAAATCCAGGATCATTAGAATATCTCTAGAATAAATTATTAGAACAGGTTACCTAAGGACAATTTATGATTATAACTGCATCACAGAGGTATCTTTATTATCATTAAAACAGCATTGCTGAGGTAAATTTGTTAAAATAAAATTTTAGGATTGGAATAGCTCTGCTTATATATGTGCATGACTAACACCGTTTTCCTGAGGTAAATATATAATTAGAACAACATTGCTGAAGTAAACTTGTTTGATAAACACCATTTTTGGGTTAAGTTTATAATTACAATAGCTCTACTGAGGTAGATTTAAGATTAAAATAGCACTACTTGCATATATGTATGACACAGTTGCTGAGATAAATATATATGAGGTCAAATTTATCATTAAAATGAGGTAAATAATAATAATAATAATAATACTGAGGTAAATAAGTGATTAGAACAGCTTTGCTAGGGTAAATTTCTAATTCAAACAGCATTACAGAGGTAAATACATAAGAATATCTCTATTAAGGTAAAGATAAGATTACAGTAGCATTCTTGAGGTAAATGTATCATAAGAACAGCTGTACTGAGGTAAATGTATGATTAGAACAGCATTACGATACGAAGGTACATATATCATTAGAATAGCTCTACTGAGATAAATATATAGTTAGAACAGCTTTTCTGAGGTAAATTCATGATTACAATATCTCTACTGATGTAAATATATATTATTAGCATAGCTCTACTGAGGTGTGTGTGTATATATATATATATATATATACACTGCTCAAAAAAATAAAGGGAACACTCAAATAACACAATAAAACTCCAAGTAAATCAAACTTCTGTGAAATTAAACTGTCCACTTAGGAAGCAACACTGATTGACAATCAATTTCACCTGCTGTTGTGCAAATGGAATAGACAACAGGTGGAAATTATTGGCAATTAGCAAGACACACTTAATAAAGGAGTGGTTCTGCAGGTGGGGACCACAGACCACTTCTCAGAACCTATGCTGTCTGGCTGATGTTTTGGTCAGTTTGGAATGTGGGTGGTGCTTTCACACTCGTGGTAGCATGAGACGGACTCTACAACCTCCACAAGTGGCTCAGGTAGTGCAGCTCATCCAGAATGGCACATCAATGCGAGCTGTGTCAAGAAGGTTTGCTGTGTCTGTCAGCGTAGTGTCCAGAGGCTGGAGGCGCTACCAGGAGACAGGCCAGTACACCAGGAGACTTGGAGGAGGCCATAGGAGGGCAACAACCCAGCAGCAGGACCGCTACCTCTGCCTTTGTGCAAGAAGGAACAGGAGGAGCACTGCCAGAGCCCTGCAAAATGACCTCCAGCAGGCCACAAATGTGCATGTGTCTGCACAAACGGTTAGAAACCGACTCCATGAGGATGGTATGAGGGCCCGACGTCCACAGATGGGGGTTGTGCTCACAGCCCAACACCGTGCAGGACGCTTGGCATTTGCCAGAGAACACCAGGATTGGCAAATTTGCCACTGGCGCCTTGTGCTCTTCACAGATGAAAGCAGGTTCACACTGAGCACATGACAGACGTGACAGAGTCTGGAGACGCCGTGGAGAGCGGTCTGCTGCCTGCAACATCCTTCAGCATGACCGGTTTGGCAGTGGGTCAGTAATGGTGTGGGGTGGCATTTCTTTGGAGGGCTGCACGGGCTGCATGTGCTCACCAGAGGTAGCCTGACTGCCATTAGGTACCGAGATGAGATCCTCAGACCCCTTGTGAGACCGTATGCTGGTGCGGTTGGCCCTGGGTTCCTCCTAATGCAGGACAATGCTAGACCTCATGTGGCTGGAGTGTGTCAGCAGTTCCTGCAAGATGAAGGCATTGAAGCTATGGACTGGCCCGCCCGTTCCCCAGACCTGAATCCGATTGAGCACATCTGGGACATCATGTCTCGCTCCATCCACCAACGTCACGTTGCACCACAGACTGTCCAGGAGTTGGCGGATGCTTTAGTCCAGGTCTGGGAGGAGATCCCTCAGGAGACCATCTGCCACCTCATCAGGAGCATGCCCAGGCGTTGTAGGGAGGTCATACAGGCACGTGGAGGCCACACACAATACTGAGCCTCATTTTGACTTGTTTTAAGGACATTACATTAAAGTTGGATCAGCCTGTAGTGTGTTTTTTCACTTTAATTGTGTGTGTGGCTCCAAATAAAGGCCTCCATTGGTTAATAAATTTCATTTCCATTGATTATTTTTGTGTGATTTTGTTGTCAGCACATTCAACTTTGTACAGAACAAAGTATTCAATGAGAATATTTCATTCATTCAGATCTAGGATGTGTTATTTGAGTGTTCCCTTTATTTTTTTGAGCAGTGTATATATATATATATAAATTGAGAATAACATTATGGAGGTAAATTTAAAATTAGAATAGCTCTACTGAGGTATATTTGTGAGAAAGTGCTGCTTTGTATTATGATTAAAAGAGCTCTAGTTATTAATTTAATAACACTTATTAATTTAGTAATAATTTTAAATCATAGTTTTATAATTGCTTTTTCTTTATCAGCCTAATTTTGTACGTTTCGGGACATCCCTGCTATTGATTGTGTCGGGGTTCCCCTCTGACGGGGGTTTCCCTCTGACAACTGCTGGATCAGGTTGCTGGGTTTCCCGGCGCTCGGTGACGGGGGTTCCGGAGGTCCGTTAAGCTCCGAATGCCAGGTGTAATCTAACCTGTCGGATTAAACAGCGTCCGGAAACTGAACCGACCCGTGATGAAGTGAACACAGTGTGACCATTCAGCACCAGGGGAACAGATCCGGCCTGAGCAATGATCCTGATTGATGGGCCTTCCAATTTCCCAGCTGGAATACCTGATCAACCACCGTCTGATTTAAATAATATTATAATAAATAACCTTTACACATATACACATACACACACACTCTTACACACACACATACATTCACACACAATCTCACACATACACACAGACTCTGGGCTGGTGTGTGTGCATGTGTGTGTGTGTCCGGCTGTGCCGGGTGATGAGGTCAGTGGTGCAGGACGTCCTGCAGTACGGGTATTTAACCCTGCGGGACGGTGCTGATGGTCAGTTACACTGGGAACACTGGGAGCATGCTGCTGCTGCTGGTCCTGACCCTGATCACCCTCTCACTCTCCCACACCGGTCAGTATCACTCCGCATCACTTCTCTAATACTCTACTACTATACTCCTCTACTATTATACCCCTATGATACTCTACTATTATACCCCTAGAATACTCTACTACTATAACCATATGCCCCTATAATATTCCTTTGCTACACCCCTGCACTCCTCTACTACTATACCCTATAATACTTTACTTATATACTCCTCTACTAATATACCCCTATAGCATTCTACTATTATACCCCTATAATACTCCACTATATAGATAGATAGATAGATAGATAGATAGATAGATAGATAGATAGGGAAATTCTAGACTTCTCACTACTATGCCCCTAGTACTCTACTACTATACCTCTACACTCCTCTACTACTATACCCTATAATACTTTACTACTATACCCTATAATACTCTACAACTATACCTCTACACTCCTCTACTACTATACCCTATACTACTCTACTATACCTCTACACTCCTCTACTACTATACCCCTATAATACTCTACTACTATACCCCTATAATACTCCACTACTATACCTCTACACTCCTCTACTACTAAACTCTCATAATACTTTACTTAGCTCTACTACTATACTCCTATACTACTATACCCCTCTACTACTACCGAATACCCCTTCACCCTTCTACCAATATACTTCTAACCTACTATACCACTACACACCTATACTCCTACTATAGTCCTATACTAATACAACTATACTAATACAGCTCTGAAAAAAATATTAAGAGACCACTTCAGTATATGTTTGAGTAAAATAAACATTGTTGTGTTATTCTATAAACTACAGACAACATTTCTCCTAAATTCCAAATAAACATGTCATTTACAGCATTTATTTGCAGAAAATAAGAAATGGCTGAAATACAATAAGATGCAGAGCTTTCAGACCTTAAATAATGCAAAGAAAACAAGTTCATATTATAGTTTTAAGAGTTCAGAAATCAATATTTGGTGGAATAACCCTGGTTTTTAATCACAGTTTTCTTGCATCAGGGCATGTTCTCCTCCACCAGTCTTACACACTGCTTTTGGATAACTTTATGCTTTACACTCCTGGTGCAAAAAATCAAGCAGTTTAACTTGGTTTGATGGCTTGTGATCATCCATCTTCCTCTGGATTATATTCCAGAAGTTTTCAATTTGATAAAATCAAAGAAACTCATCATTTTCAAGTAGTCTCTTATTTCTTCCCAGAGCTGTATACTCATTTATTACTCTACCTGAATGATTCAGCATCTAGTATGAATTATCCAGTATGTTTTGTGAGTGTAACAATCAGTCTGTGTTACTTATTGATGGTTATTTCTGGTTATTGATCTGATATTAATTTCTGTCTGATTTCTCAGATTTCTGTTATGATGACGGTCAGTGTGGTCAGTATAAACGTCTTATTTATTTATTAAATGATAATAATGGACAATTAATGATGATAGTTTAGTGTGTTGGAGTTAATAATGTATTCAAGTGGTGTGTATCAGAGTTTACAGCAGGCTATTCAAACTTTTGGCAGTGTAAATTTTGATATACCAGTAGATTAGGATGGGTTCGGGCCATATGAATTAAATTACAGATCTTCAAGTTCCAGCATCCCGTCTCCAACCTTTAGTATTACCTACCTATTAGTATACCTGCGTACAGAAAAGAGTGGAGGTTGTAAAGGGTTTAGTGTGTTTATGTTCTCAGCACTGCAGAGACACTGATAAGCATGGTGGTGTGTCCTTTAGCCATTGATAAAGGACTGAATGATGAGCAAAACTATTAACTCTGCAGCAACAGAGCTTCTGTATCTGACTTTACTGTTTCAGCTGTAAATAGAAGTGTGTAATAGAGTGGAGGACAGTGAGAGATTAAACACAGTGTTTAAAAACTCCAGCAGCACTGCTGTATCACATCCTCTCACTGTACCTTCAGCACAACACACTTACACCTCATACACCACCACCATGCTAATCAGTGCTAATCACTGCAGTGCTGAGAATAACCACCCACCACCCAAAAATATATATATAGATCCGTACGCGTGGGGAGATTACTACCCGTCCTGTCACCCACTGCTGGACGCCCATCATTCCCCGATTGATCTCGGGCAGCAGGAGATCCGAGATGGTGGTCTGGACGCACTGGAACTTTCTGGCTTCAACAGCACCCCCACCGGCCGCTGGAGACTCACCAACCAGGGTCACTCAGGTCAGTCCATCTCAAACCCCTACTCTCAATCAGTTCACCTTATACCCCCACTCTAAACCAGTTCAACTCAAGCCCCACTCTGAATCTGTTCATCTCAAACCCCCAACTCAGAATCAGTTCACCTCAAACCCCCACTCTAAATCAGTTCAACTCAAACCCACCACTCTCAATCAGTTTATCTCAAGCCCCCACTCTGAATCAGTTCATCTCAAACCCCCACTCTGAATCAGTTCATCTCAAACCCCCACTCTGAATCAGTTCATCTCAAACCCCCACTCTGAATCAGTTCATCTCAAACCCCCAAGCTGAATTAGTTAATCTCAAACCCCCACTCTGAATGAGTTCATCTTAACACCCCACTCTGAATTAGTTAATCTCAAACCCCCACTCTGTGTGTGTGTGTGTGTAGTGGTGTTGGAGGTGGGTGGTGGTCTGTCGGTGAGTGGTGGAGGTCTTCCTGGATCGTATCGGACCGTCCAGCTGCATTTCCACTGGGGCAGCGCGTCCAGCAATGGCTCCGAACACACACTCCTCCAGCAGCGGTTCCCTATGGAGGTCTGAGACGCATGAGACATGCTAACATACAAGCTAAAACACGCTAAAACACACTAGCACACACAGTAGCACTAACACGCACACGCCAACACACACTAGTGCTGGGCAATTTACCGGTTCATCCGGTATACCAGAGGGGAAATTTAAACCGCTTTGCATTTTTCACATAACAAATAACCCTTTGAGTGGGCAAGGCTAAACAGCTGTAGTATTTCTGTATTTATTGTGTTCTCTAATTTGTGATGATGGTGATTTGTGAGAGTTGCATGTGTAAGTGTGTACTGTGTTGTTACAGATGCACATCATCAGTGTGAAGTCCACCTACCCAAACCTGACCGCTGCTCTGGACGACCCGACCGGCCTGGCCGTGCTTGCTGTCTTTATTGATGTAAATAGGCTCCGCCCCCTGTTAGTATGGTCGGTGTTTATTGGTTGTCTGTGTTAACTGGTGTCTCTCTCTCTCTCTCTCTGCCCTGCAGCTTGTTTATGTCGACAATGACAACTTCCTGCAGATCTCCAGTGCCCTGCCCTTTATCACCTACAAAGGTCCACCTTCAGCACTGATTCACTGATTGATTCACTACAGCACTGATTTACTACTCCATTGATTCAATACACCACTGATTCACTGAATAATTGATTCACTACTGCACTGATCCTCAGATTCACTGCACTGGTTCACAGCGTCACTGATTCACTGGCCGTTTCGCAATCTACGTTCTTGTCTGTACTTGTGTCCTTGTGGAATGGGGAAACGTCATCAATCGCAGCCCAAGTACTGTTCCATTCAGAAGATCGCAGTTAGCCAAGTACACAACTAATACCCGAATGCGCTGTGTATTTGTGTATTGAGAAACGGCCACTGTCTCAGTAAATAACCTTATTACAAGCTGCAGTAACTTCTGTAACAGTATACAATATAGTTATATACTGTGGTGTAAAGTACTGTAGTGTAAAATATGGTGGTGTAAATAATTGTAGTGTAAAGTATTTTATTTTGAAGTACTGCAGTGTAAAGGACTCTAGTGTAATGTATTGTGGTTTAAAGCATTTTATAGTTAGGTACTGTAGTGTATTGTGGTAAAGTATTTAATTGTAAAGTACTCAAATGTAAAGTGTTATGGTGTAAAGTACTGTAGTGTAAAGTATTGTGGTAAAGTATTTAATTGTAAAGTACTGTAGTGTAAAGTATTTTATTGTAAAGGACTGTAGTGTAAAGTATTGTGGTGTGAAGTATTTTATTGTAAAGTACTGTAGTGTAAATTATTTTATTGTAAAGTATTGTAGTGTAAAGTATTGTGGTATAAAGTATTTTACTGTAAAGTACTGTAGTGTAAAGTATTTTATTGTAAAGTACTGTAGTGTAAGGTATTGTGGTGTGAAGAATTTTACTGTAAAGTACTGTAGTGTAAAGTATTTTATTGTAAAGTACTGTAGTGTAAAGTATTGTGGTATAAAGTATTTTATTGTAAAGTACTGTAGTGTAAAGTATTTTATTGTAACGTACTGTAGTGTAAAGTATTTTATTGTAAAGTACTGTAGTGTAAAGTATTTTATTATAAAGTACTGTAGTGTAAAGTATTTTATTGTAAAGTATTGTAGTGTAAAGTATTTTATTGTAACGTACTGTAGTGTAAAGTATTTTATTGTAACGTACTGTAGTGTAAAGTATTTTATTGTAACGTACTGTAGTGTAAAGTATTTTATTGTAAAGTACTGTAGTGTAAAGTATTTTATTATAAAGTACTGTAGTGTAAAGTATTTTATTGTAAAGGACTGTAAAGTATTTTATTGTAACGTACTGTAGTGTAAAGTATTTTATTGTAACGTACTGTAGTGTAAAGTATTTTATTGTAAAGTACTGTAGTGTAAAGTATTTTATTATAAAGTACTGTAGTGTAAAGTATTTTATTGTAAAGTATTGTAGTGTAAAGTATTTTATTGTAACGTACTGTAGTGTAAAGTATTTTATTGTAACGTACTGTAGTGTAAAGTATTTTATTGTAACGTACTGTAGTGTAAAGTATTTTATTGTAAAGTTCTGTAGTGTAAAGTATTTTATTATAAAGTACTGTAGTGTAAAGTATTTCATTATAAAGTACTGTAGTGTAAAGTATTTTATTGTAAAGTACTGTAGTGTGAAGTATTTTATTGTAAAGTACTGTAGTGTAAAGTATTTTATTGTAAAGTACTGTAGTGTAAAGTATTTCATTATAAAGTACTGTAGTGTAAAGTATTTTATTGTAAAGTACTGTAGTGTAAAGTATTTTATTGTAAAGTACTGTAGTGTAAAGTATTTTATTGTAAAGTACTGTAGTGTAAAGTATTTTATTGTAACGTGCTGTAGTGTAAGGTATTGTGGTGTGTAGTATTTTACTGTAAAGTACTGTAGTGTAAATGAGTGTTATGACCTGTTGGCTCCGCCCTCTTGCTTCAGGTCAGGAGAAGTCCATCCGGCCGTTCCCCCTCCTCACTCTGCTGCCCCACGCCAACCTCTCTCAGTATTATCGTTACCATGGCAGCCTGACCACGCCCCCCTGCTCACAGGCTGTCCTGTGGACCGTGTATGAGGTGCCCATCACCATCTCCTGGCAACAGGTAAACAAAGCACACACACTACTACACATACACACACTCCTACACACACTCATTCCAGACTAAGGTATTTATGGGAACACCACGCTCTTCATCACAATGTTTCATTG
Organism: Astyanax mexicanus; assembly: GCF_023375975.1. Taxonomy (NCBI): domain Eukaryota; kingdom Metazoa; phylum Chordata; class Actinopteri; order Characiformes; family Acestrorhamphidae; genus Astyanax; species Astyanax mexicanus. The sequence continues at coordinate 22,510,260 of NC_064427.1, read as the reverse complement.
TCTTCCTCAGTTTGAGCTGTTTATCAGTGGAATCTACTCCACCCAGGAGGGGGCGGAGCATGCGGTTCTCCTGCAGAACAACTTCAGGCATATTCACCCCGCCTACAGCACCGTCTACGCCTCCAGACACGCCCACCTGCTCTCCAGCACCCCCCAGCAGACCACCCTCACCCTTACCCTCACCCTCACCCTCACCACCCTCATACCAGCACTCGGCCTGATTAGCTGACCGGATCTCAGCGGGGGAGAGGGCAGGGCTGTGAGTGAAGTGGACACGCTTCTTTGGCAGCAGGTGTTTGGGAGGAACTGTGTATAATTTACTGTAAAAAAAAAAAAAATGGATTCAGAGGGTTTTATCACCAGCTTGCCCCGCCCTCCTTCACCCACATCCGCCCAACGTCTGGCAACAGCGCCACCCACTGTTTACTTCTGGTGTTATTAAGCGTAGTTAAGTTGTTTATCTGTTTACCCTCTACTGGAGAAACAGGCCGAGACATAGCAGGTCAAAGGTCAGACCTGGAGCAGAGAACCCCCAGAACATTCTGCACCCCAAGACTAGATATACTTTTATTCATTTCAAAATAAAAGTCTTTTCTAAAAAAACCATTATTTGTGATAAACTGATCACATGGTGTCCTGCTGCAGTCTGTGTTAAATGTATTCATCATTATTATTATTATTATTATTATTACTCTAGCAACTGCTAAGCATTCATCAATAATATGAATTATTTGCATGTGGTTTTAGATTTAGGCTGTGAGGACGTTTGTAAAACTGGCTGTATGAAAACAAACACTAAGATAGTGCCCTGCTGTGTGTGTGTGTATCAGCCTCTGCTGGGGCATATCACTCCCTGGTACAGCCAACCAGTCACACACGTGTGCACGCACGCGCTAGTGATATGCCCCAGCAGAGGCTCACACACACACAGATGCTGATGCTGTTCTCCACCCAGAATACATAACTGCTACAGGCTGAATGAACAGGTGGGGTTAAACTGGAGAATCATGACTGTATGGATTTAAGTTTCGCTCTTAAAAAGAAAGTCTCTGGACAAAGTGTTTCGAAAAAAAAATCCTTTATTTTTCCCATGATCTCCATTGTCATACATTTGTGGTAATAAATAGACTTGGAAAGCCAACGGCTCCCCTCGCCAATTCTCATCAGACCCTGCCCCCCCCACACACACTGCAAACAAGTCTTCATAGAATTTACAACAGAAAATAAAAAATAAAGCTTGACACAAGCTGAAATACTGCCCCCGGCTCCGCCCACACGCTATAGACCTCTCTGAGCTGCCGTTCCGTAGCAAATCCTCAGGAACAAAAAATATATTTATATATATTTATATATTTATATATTCACAGTTTGCGTATTTACACATTAGTTTATAAAGGAAAATCGGGCAGAAGACAAAGACGTTTCTACAAGAAACAATCTTTCCACAGGGAGATCAGATCACTTATATACAGGATGCATCACTTATTATTACATAGAGATTTAGATTTACCCCCTTTTAATATATTTAAAGATCCCTGAAAAATATCAGATACTCAAAGATTTCTGCTTATTAAAAAAGAAAAGAAAAAAAGCAGATGCATCGTCTCTGTAACTCCCTGTGGGGATAAAAAGCCCCGTTCCTCCGTACAAATCATCCAATCCTGTACAATATAAACACCTTCCAAAAGAAAAGGCTCTGCCCCTGCAGTGCGTAGCTGTAGAGGAAGTGGTGGGAGGGGAGGGTGGTGGGCGTGGCCTGGTAGGGGGTGGGGTTGGAGGAAATACAACAACAATTCTATAGTGTTTAAACGAAACCACCAAAACACAGAGAAATAAGAAGAAACTCCGCCTGGCCAGACTGGACCGGTTCCGACCCGCGGCGCAGAGCGGTACACAGCTCCTTATTAAAGCGATAGTTTAGAAAGAAAAATAAAAGGACAGAATATCTTCCTTTATCAGCTGTGAATAGTTTTAAAAGCTAACGTAGCAATATTGAAAAAACACAGATAACAGTTAGCATTAAATTAATTGGTGGGGAATAAACCTTCATTACTTCTATTAGCCTCGTCACTGTGCAGAACTAAACAGATTAAATATACAAATCTAGGCTGAAAGATGGAGGTTAGGGGGGTTGGATGACCAAACTATCGCTTTAAACACTTTCGGTATTGCAAGAATAATACAGTGCTGTTCCAACAGGTTTACACAACAAACACACACACACTTAAATAACATGGAGAAAGAGCTTAATCTTTAACCAATTACCTCTGTAATATGCAAATGTTTGGCACTCTGATTGCTTGCCTGGTGAGCTGGGATTAATGCTATTGGCCGCTCCGAGGAGCTCAGAAATACAGCTTTAACGCTACAAGACAAAGCGCAATACTAAAGGTAACCAGCAGAGGGAAGTGCCTACACCTCTTTATATGGGCATAACACCCAACTTGAGCTGCTTCAAGCCCCGCCCACAAACGCATTATTCCACAGCTACTGTTGTAAAACTGCACACGCTGTACAGAATCTCATTTAAACTGTGGGCATACCTTGAGCTAGCCAATATGTGCAAATCAGCACAAAGCAAATCCAGGTCCATATAGTTAAACTCTGGATCTGGATTTAACTACTATATATGTAGCAGCGGGATGTCACATGACCAAAAGCGCTCCACTAGAACCAATACAGCTGCAGGTACCGGTTCTAGGCGGAGTTTAACTCAAATGCAGGTAATACTAGGCTTTAGGAAGGAATGGAGGTAAAGCAGCTCTAAAGGGGAATGATCAACAGCAGCGCTGTTTTGAACCCAGGCTAACTGGACCGGTTCCGCTGGGTGACGACAACGCAGGACGATAGTGTAGGCTGAATGGGTGGAGCTAAACTGCTGCTGTAAGCTGAATGTGTTTAGCTAAACTGAATTGAGAAAGTGAATTAAAAGCGTTTAAAAGAGTTTCTATGAAGGGACTGAACTGGGTAAACAGGATGTTTAGCGTTATTTTAAACTTGTAAGAAATGTAAGTTTCCAGGATGTGAGTTCTTTACAAAAATGGACCCTCAACACGCTGCAGTCACAGCAGGCAGCCTGCAGGGGGCACTGCAGAACTGTACTGGGGGAATTTAAGTAGTGTAGGTCCGATCTTGTCTGATTATAGAAAAATGCAGGTCTAAGTTTCTCTGCGCACAAACATAAAAAACACAGCAAGGGATAAAGAGCTGATTGGAGCAAAAACCACTGAAACCGCACCCACCCAAATTAACCCCACCCACATCACCCTCACTCAGCACTATATATAAAGAAAACATTGGTGGTGGTGGGATGCTGTCCAAACCCTGTTCTCCTGATGCAGCAGCTGGACTTATTGTGCGTATGGAAAGAGATAGAGAGAGAGACAGAGACAGACAATAAGGGTGACAGAGTAAGAGAGACAGAGAGATACAGGGAGAGAGAGAGACAGGGAGAGACCGAGAGACAGGTGGTTTGGTTTACAGAAAGGAACAGGGAGGCCAATAACCCAAAAAGCACCTCCCACCCCATTGCTACAGTCACAGGAATGGGCGTGGGGGAAGGACTGGGGGCGGGGCTAGTCCTTTTCTTTTTCCATACGAAGCAGAATGGAAGAGTGGTAGAAAAAGATCTGAACGTGGATGAAAGAGCACCGGTAAATCGTAAACAATCATCAGACGGGTTTATAAAGCGCTCCACCGAGCTGTGTTTCACCTGGCAACCAGGGGGCGCCACCCCTCGCTTCCCGTCCCCACCCGGCCTCTCCACAGGGCGGCAGTGCGCATCGTGTCCCTGCTGCAGGGCTGTTGTCTGGGCTGGCAGTGGTGCCGGCTAGTTGAGTGTTCCGCGACAGTTCTCGGCTCCGCACAGACACGGGATCTTCTCGTCCTCAATGGGGAACTTATAGTCATACGTGATTTCTTCGTTAACGTTGATCGGCTGTCGAGAGTAGATGACAATCTTCTTCTGGGACTCCACAGTGATGACCTTAGCATAGCAGTTTGGCTGTGGGACACACAGACAGACGTTTTATGTACTGCTAAGCACTATTGTGCAGTAATGCTACACCTTTGCCCTCTCAACTCTCTCCTAAACCTAACCCTAATCTCAACTCACTAATCCCTAACCCTAACCTACTAATCCCTAACCCTAATCTACTAATCCCTAAACCTAATATTAATTTACTAATCCCCAACCCTAATCTTAATTTACTAATCCCTAACCCAAATCTTAACCTACAACTTCCAAACCCTAATCCACAACCCTAGTCTACTACTTCCTAACCCTAATCTACTAATCCCTAACCCTAGTCTACTGATCCCCAACTCTAGTCTACTAATTCCTAACCTTAAACCTACTAATCCCTAACCCTAGTCTACTAATCCCTAACTCAAATCTACTAATCCATGACCCTAACCTTAAACCTACTAATCCCTAACCCTAATCTATTAATCCCTAAACCTAGTCTACTAATCCATAATCCTAATTGTATCTTCAATCAATAAATCAATATGATTTGATCTCAGAATGTAAAGTCAGCTTTAAAGACAAGAAAAAGTCATGTTGCAGTTCATTCTGCAGTTCCTGTTCTCTCCACCAGATGTCAGTAACCAGTCCCTACTCTAAATATTTGCTTCAATATTATATTGTTTGTGTATAAAGTGTGTGTGTTAAACTCACATTGCAGCTGTGGTTGATGAATCGGGCGAAGTTGCCGCACTTGGTGGCGTCGATGATCGTGTCGTGATCCACCCGGAACATGTAGCTGCTTCCGATTCCCTCCTCCTCATAACGCTTCTCCCTCATATCAGCTATCACCTTCACACACACACACACACACACAGTTTAAATTCTGAATCCTCTGGGTCCGAGTTCTGATACTCCCAAATTATAGTGATAATAGTGTCCATTGGACCCACACCCAAACTTACCCGGTTCTGAGTGTACACACTACACACTCAAATACAAGCTATTGTTAGTAATTAGAACACAGTTAAGAAACAGCCACAGTCTTGCTGCAGCAGACCCCCAATGTAAATCAGTAATAGTAATAAAAATAATAATAATCAGGTGATCACCTGTCTGATATTCTGACCCACGTATTCGATCACCATCTCGTCGGCGGCGATTGGCTCCATGGCGAACAGCCCCCAGTCGTGAATGTGAGACTTACAGAACCGGATCTTCTTCTTACGGAACTGAACAGAACCACAGAAACATACAATATTAATCCTGAATCTGCAGAAATTCAGCAGCACCAGAACCATAACCAATAACCTCCTAACCAACCAAAATCATTTAGACACTAAAACTCATCTCAATTAATCAATTCATTCTTTTTCAGTTTTAGTTTAAACCCAAACGTTAGAAAAACGTCCGTGTTCAGCATGATCTTCATTGCACTCCGGTCCCTCGTGAAAACTTGTGAAATGACTGAAGAGTTTAAACTGTAACGTCACTCTATGCTTACACAGTGACCAATAGATTCATTAATAAATACACAGGATGACTATAATGAGTCTTTTCAGCTGAAGCCGTTAGTGTAGCACGTGTGCAGTCTTACTTTAAGCTGGTTGAACTTCAGCAGGTCGCTGTCGCAGCTGAAAGAGGACAGCAGGCGGCGCTGTTCGGACCGGCGTTCGGAACCGGCTCGGGTGGAGGCGTGAGGCTGGGCAGGAATACTCTTCCCCTGAGAGAAAGAACACGCATGCACATACACAGAATTACATATGGGTCGATATTATGCTCAGTGTTTGTAAGGGAACCTGTAGGGAGTGCTGTGGCTTACCTGTGTGTCCTTGTCCGGCTCGTCAAACTGAGGCCGGGAGCTGATCAGGTACTTCAGTTTGTCCTTCTTGTCGATTTTGTAGTAGCCCTCGCTGCGAGCACAGCCGGTCACATGATCCCGCATCCCATCCTCACGCCTCTTCTTCTTCAGGCCGGGCAGACTACCCCCGCTGGTGGGTGCAGGGGGTTAAGGAAAGTACAGCCTCTCACACACACTATACACAATAACAGACTTACATAATATTAAACGCAATATTAAACAACAAATGTTCTCAAGTTCAAGTTTCTTAGTAAACAGTTCATTGGAAAACCATAACAGTTTTTTTTAAATATGTGGAAATACTTACTGGCCTGGTTAAATGAATCTAAATGCCTTTAAAAGAAAAGTTCCATTAATCAAAAAGGCTAGTAATACAGGTTCATCCATCAATAAACCAAAACAGGCTCAACCACACAAACTAGTTTTGCCCAGAGCTGAGCACTTTCTCTCCACACTTGTCTTAACACTCTATATTATTAATACGACCTACATGGTCGTTTTGACAGACTGTAATACACTACAGACTGCGTAGGGGGCGCTCTACAACGCTCTATAATATACATATGATCCACACGCTCACTGACTGTAAAACACTACAGGCAGCGTAAGGGGTGCTCTACAACGCTCTGTAATATACATATGCTCCACATGGTCATTTTGACAGACTGTAATACACTATAGGAAGCATAGGGGGTGTAGTAGTGAAGGATATTAGGGTGATGGACCCAAAGTGTGTCGTTGAGCCAGTCATTGACGTTGTCCTGCTGAAGCAATTTGTCATAGGTGATCTTCAAGTATTTGATGTCCTCCTCGTCGATGCCGTCATTCCAGATGTCATAGAGGATGGTCATTTCCTCGAATTCAGAGCGGGGCACGTAGCTGGGCCGTGGTGGGGAGGCAGCTGGAGAATGCATGGAGAGCAGGAGCTCCTCCCAGCTGCGTCGCTGACGACGGGTCTTCTGCACTGGTTCGTACAGCATGTCGTCATGGACTCCAGGACTAGGGGGCAGAACTGTTTGACCAAGATCATCCAGGTCATCAGTGTCTGGCTCAGGTTCAGGAAGCTGGGGCTCCGCATCCGGCCTCCCAAACGCTTGGTCGGGGCGATCTGGGAACAGGTCCTTTACTGGAGGCTCCGGAGGCAGCGAGGGGGTCACTGGGGGAGGCTCCGGCAGAGCATCTTCAGGTGTTACAGGTGTCGGGGGCTTTTTAGCCTTGGCACGTCCCGCTTTCTTCTTGCTTGGAGTGACATCTAGGGGTACAGGAATCTCTGTGAGTGGAATAGGCTGGTCAGTGGAGGGTAGAGGGGTGGAACCTTCTATAGATGCAGGCGGTGAGGTTTGAGGGACCGCAGAAAGCTCCTGGGGGGAAGCAGCGGCGGCAGCGGCAGGGAGAGTGAGGGAAGCAGCAGTGGTAGTAGGTAAGTAAGCGCTGAGCGGAGGCTCTTTTAACGCCGGCTCTTTAAACACAGGCTTCTCCTCCAGACTGTCAGACGAGGCTTTCCTGTGCAAGGGGCCGACAGAGGAGGCAGCAGGGTCGGGGAAAACAGGTGTAAAGGTCAGGTCCCTGCCTGGAGTCCGCGGAATGCCCGCACTGAGGACTGGGGACTGGGCAGGGTAGGAGAAAGGGCTGCCAGGAACGTGGGGTGAGCTAAGAGCCAAGCTGAGAGCTAAGCTGTTACCTGTGAGCGGGGCATCGCTGCCGGGAGTTTCAGGGGCGGTCTCAGTGCTTTGACCTTTCCGTAGATCTCGACCAGGTGTCCGTGGGACCTCCTCATCCGTCTGCAGACGCACCCGCCCACAGGAGTCTGGGGGAGGGGGCAGGAGAGCATGGCTGGTGGGCAGAGGGAGGTGAATAGACTGACCTGAAGATGTCATTTGGGTATTGGTGTCCAGCTCTGAAGGTGCAGGGCCATCTCGCCCAGGGGTCCGCGGTACCTCCTCTTCTGACTGGCTTTTTGGCCGGACGTCCAAGTCGCTGTCAGCTAGAGAACCTGTTGGGGTAAGGGGCCGCAGGGTTCCCACATCCTCTACAGATACCTCCACCTTAGGGATGTCCACGTCAACGTCCTGTTCCTCCACTGTGAACATGAAACACAAGTTAACACTTGTTAACACAAGTTCAAAACAGTTGTGTTCCTGCACATAGGATAAAACGAAATGCTGGAGCTGTCATCCTGATATTTGCACACTATCATTATGGAGAAGGTCAATGTTAGTGTTTCAGGGTGCCTCTGTGTCTATGCTACCTTCTGGCTCTCTCCTTCTAGTTCTCTGTTCTCCATAAATGCAATCCATCTCTCTACCTTTTTATCAAAAGAAGTAAGTTTGTCAGATTCTCCTGCTTCCCTCCATAGCCTATTATCCTATATTCGCCCATTTTTTTTCATTGTGCTTAAAATCATTGAGTACAGTACGAAGGTATCTTAGTGTTTAGTTTATATATAAGAACTTTAAACAGAACAGAGTTATGACAGTAGAAGTATAAGCTGTGAGATGTGCGAGGTGTTACCTGGCAGGCCTTTAGGTGACGGCGGCCGCAGGTTTTCTACCGCCGTTCTGTTAGGTGGAACCGCCTCCTCAGCCCCCTGCTGCCCGGACTCGCACTCCTTCTCCAGTGGGGGGCCTGGAGGAGTGCTGAGGGCTTTCACCTCAGACTCCTCCTCTTCATCAGATGATGAGGATGAAGAAGATGAGGAGGTTGAGGACGTACGCGTTTCCTCTTCTTCACCTACTTCCATGGCGACCTCCGCCTCCTCTTCCTCCTCCTCTTCCTCCCGTTCCTCCTCCGAGCTGGAGTCATACTCAGAGGAGCTTTCAGATGAGGAGGAGGAGGAGTCTGGGCCAGATTTGGAGGAGGAAGAACCCTCTGATTCAGATGAAGCACAGAACAGAATATGATTGTTATTAAAACCATAGCAACTTTATACTACTGCTAATACAACACTCCTGTTATAAGTTCAGGTACAGGTGCAGTTCAGGTACAATCAAACCCTCATTATGCTCCTCAATTTTTACCTTCATCAGACGAATCAGAAGAAGAACTAGCCTCAGACTCGCTCTCTTCATCCTTCTCCTCCTCATCATCACCCGGCTCCTGAAACAGCCATTACACAGGGACAGAAACTGAGCAACTTACTTAATTTGAAATAATTAACTATAAATGAGTCACTACTGTGTCTAATAATCATGCAGCAGTAAGCTGGACAGTTTCTGACAAATCATTGCTCTAGAAGAGCAGCGTGGGGAATTTTGGCCCCAACCCCTTTGTTACCTGGTGTACCTAGTTCAGGTGTGTTCTTACCTTGCCAGTTGACAGCCTCTCTGATGTTTCTCCCTCAGGCTCCTCCTCCCGGTCAGACAAGGACAACTCCTCTCTGCCGGACGTCTCCTCCTCCTCCTCTTCCTCCTCCTCTCCCTCACTGTCCAGCTCCACCGGCCGGGAGTGCCGGCGCTTAGCAGCAGAATTATCAGCATCCAGTCTGGTGCCATCTGCTGGCAAATCCGTTCGCTCTGAAATTAACAGACACTCATCAGTACACACTCAGCCAATATGCTGAATAGATGCTCACACAGACACTAGGGGTGTGACGAAACACTAATATCACGAGAGGAGACAAGACGAAACACGATACTGGGTTCACGATAATGAGACGAGATTTATAAAAAAAAAAAAAAAAAAAAATATATATATATATATATATATATATATATATATATATATTAAAGAAAAAATTAAAAATGGGTTGAAAACTAGAGTTTTATTTGACAAAATCATATAATGCACACTTAACAGACTGGTTTCTCTCACACACTGATTCTATAAGAAATAGAAATAAAAATAAGAATAAAAAATAAAACTTTTCTAGGTCTTATATAGTGCAAACAATAAGTGCAAACCACAACCAGTCATATTAAGCCTATGGTTTGTGTTTTTTTCTCCTAAATCTCTTGTAATTTAACTATGCATAACCATAATCAGTCATATTAAGACTATGCTTGAAGTGCAAACAGAGACAGAACATTTTTTTAATACAGTACAGAGCTAAGGGATTAGTACACCTGCCTATGAAATAGTCACATGTACGATTTACTTACAGTATTTATATATGGTTTGTGTCTTGTTGGTCACTCTGTTACAATTTATTGTTTCCACTGGAGCCAAAATGCAGCCAGACATACAATTTAAAAGTAGCATAAGCATCTTCTATGCAAATGCCCGAATTTTCCTCTTCTGCTGAGAGCTGCTCTCACTGCTCAGCCTCTGCACTCGCGGCGAGACAGGTTTAAGCTTAACGAGAAATATCGTCACGTTTTAATCTCGCGAGATCTCATCATATCCCTAACAGACACTATAGTCAACAGGCACTCCACATAGGTAATACAACTCAGGAGTCAACACGCTCAGACAACACAGTGAATTCAATGCCTAGATCCCTCAGTCTATAAGCAGGAAAAGAATGAAATGACTGACCTTCATCATCCAGCTCATCGTCTACAGGTGTGGACGGCCGTGCTCGTTTATTCTCCGCAGAGGAGGCGGGGTCAGGGGGCTCTTTCCGCTTCACCTGTGGAACAGCACCATCGGTTAAACATCTAATAAACACCAGAGTGTTGTTAGTGCTGGAACCTGAAACAGAAACCTACCTTAAAGGAAGGCAGGCGGATGGCGCCACGCAAGCCGATGCCCAGGCCAATGCTCTCGTAGCCCAGACCCTCACCCTTACTCCAGTTCTCAAGCAACCTGGCTGACAGTGTCTCCTTCGGTTTTGCCCGCTCCTTCTCCTCCTCCTTACCCTCGCCCGGCTTCACCGGAGTCAAAGTTGCCTGCAGACAAACATACCAATAATATTTACATCATATACAGTTACAATATATACAGTCATGGGACTGTTCTGAGACTCCTCTCCTGACAGCTTTGTTTGATTTAAAACCACAGACTGTTATTAGTTCTAAATCAGCACTCTTCATTGAGTCGGAGACTCCTCCCCTGAACAAGATTAGTCGTAATTACTACTTCATTTATTCTGAGACTCCTCCCCATGACCCTGACTCTTTGACCATGACTGGTCCTCCGAATCAATGCCATGAGTTTCCTTTCTTAACTGTAATTGGTCTAAATCACTACTAGTAAGAGACCCCTTCCCCACTTGACTTGGTGTGGCTTAACACTGCCCTATTTTTGCTGAGACTTCCTCCTGCCTAAAATTGGTCCTGATTGCTGCACTGTGTTCTAAGTATATTAAACACAACAATAAAAATAATGGTAACACCACCACCACCAGTGATAGCCACCTAATCCTCACCTTAGCTGACCGCTCCTTCTTCTCCCACCACTCATCAAAGGCCCTGAACGCCACCACTTCCACCATCTTGCGGTTGAGGTCTCTCTTCATGATGGCCTTGAGCTCCTTGACGATGACCATTAGCACTCCGTCCACCGTGGCTTTATGGGAGTCCTCCTTCTGCGTGTCGTACCGGGGAGGTGGCACAGTGGGGTTATACCTGGGCATGCTGGGTAAAGGCCACTGCTGTCCGTGCCCCACCCCTCCTGAGGGGGTACCCACCATAGACAGAGGCTGGTACGGACCCCCGAACTGCATGGCACCAGCGCTGGCACCAGCCCCTGCTGCGCCACTCAGGTAGTGGGGGTAGGGGTAAGGGTGCTGGCTCTGGGCGATACGGCTCAGCACCTGCGTCTGCATCTGGAAGGACATGTGCACGCTGCCCCACTGAGGCAAGCAGCTCATCAGGTCCACCGGCATCATAGGCACCATCCCTGGGTACGGGGGCAGCGGGGGCATCAGATGTGCAGCCAGGTGGGTGGGGTGCGGCGTGGGGACGGTGGTGTGGGGGCCTAAATGGTGGTGGGTCAGGGCGTAGCCAGCCTGGGGGTGGTGGGGTAGTGGGGGGAAACCGGGGGGAGGGATGCCTAAGGCCTGTGGTGCCAATGGAGACAGAGCCGAGTTCACCATGATGCCCTTTGCACAATCTCCCCCTGAGATGGGCGTGCCCGGCATTTCATCATCCGAAATCTCCATATCCTCTCCTGATGACTGCATACCCTGAAAAGAAAGAGAAAATGAGGTCAAACATCCTGACCTCACAGTAATGCTACAAAATCAAGTATAAAGACTTGACAGTAGAGACAGTTACTTCAACAAAAACAGGATAAACTCTGTTAATACATTTGATTTCAGAAGAAACAATAGATCTGCAGTTTTCTTATTACTTTTGTCAATATATAGAGTATATAAAATAGAACACAATCTAGTATACAGTGGGGAGAACAAGTATTTGATACACTGCTGATTTTTCAGGTTTTCCCACTTGCAAAGCATGTGGAAGACTGTAATTTTTATCATAGGTACTCTTCAACTGTGAGTGATGGAATCTCAAACAAAAATCCAGAAAAATACATTGTATGATTTTTAAATAATTAATTTCCATTTTATTGTGGGAAATAAGTATTTGATCATCTATCAACCAGTAAGAATTTTGGCTCTCACAGACATGTTACTTCTTCTTTAAGAAGCCCTCCTGTTCTCCACTCATTACTTGTATTTACTGCACCTGTTTGAACTCGTTACCTGTATAAAAGACACCTGTCCACACACTCAATCAGTCAGACTCCAGCATCTCCACAATGCCCAAGACCAGAGAGCTATGTAAGGACATCAGGGATAAAATTGTAGACCTGCACAAGGCTGGGATGGGCTACAGGACAATAGGCAAGCAGCTTGGTGAGAAGGCAACAACTGTTGGTGCAATTATTAGAAAATGGAAGAAATGCAAAATAACGGATAATCTCCCTCGGTCTGGGGCGCCATGCAAGATCTCACCTCGTGGAGCATCAATGATCTTGAGGAAGGTGAGGAATGAGCCCAGAATTACACGGCAGGACCTGGTCAATGACCTTAATAGAGCTGGGACCACAGTCTCAAAGAAAACAATCAGTAACACTCTACGCCGTCAAGGATTAAAATCCTGCAGTGCACGCAAGGTGCCCTTCCTCAAGCCAACGCATGTCAAAGCCCGTCTGAAGTTTGCAAATGACCATCTGAATGATCCAGAGGAGGAATGGGAGAAGGTCATGTGGTCTGATGAGACAAAAATAGAACTTTTTGGTTTAAACTCCACTCGTCATGTTTGGAGGAAGAAGAATGATGAGTACAACCCCAAGAACACCATCCCAACCGTGAAGCATGGCGGTGGAAACATCATTCTTTGGGGATGCTTTTCTGCAAAGGGGACAGGACGACTGCACCGTATTGTGGGAAGGATGGATGGGGCCATGTATCGTGAGATTTTGGCCAACAACCTCCTTCCCTCAGTAAGAGCACTGAAGATGGGTCGTGGCTGGGTCTTCCAGCATGATAACGACCCAAAACACACAGCCAGGGCAACTAAAGAGTGGCTCCGTAGGAAACATCTTAAGGTCCTGGAGTGGCCTAGCCAGTCTCCAGACCTGAATCCAATAGAAAATCTTTGGAGGGAGCTTAAAGTCCGTGTGGCCCAGCGACAGCCACGAACCCTGAAGGCTCTGGAGGAGATCTGTATGGAGGAGTGGGCCAAAATCCCTGCTGCAGTGTGTGCAAACCTTGTCAAGAACTACAGGAAACGTCTCATCTCTGTAATTGCAAACAAAGGTTTCTGTACCAAATATTAAGTTTCTTTTTCTGGTGTATCAAATACTTATTTCCCACAATAAAATGGAAATTAATTTTTTAAAAATCCTACAATGTATTTTTCTGGATTTTTGTTTTAGATTCCATCACTCACAGTTGAAGAGTACCTATGATAAAAATTACAGTCTTCCACATGCTTTGCAAGTGGGAAAACCTGAAAAATCAGCAGTGTATCAAATACTTGTTCTCCCCACTGTATCATGTTTTGGGGGGTTTGAATAATTAAAATATTCCTGTGTTTTAAATGTTTTTTATAGATATAAACAAGCAATGTTGTTGATCCTCAGGTCCACACAGCGATTGGTTAGGGTTTTTTTTTTTTTTTTTTTAGCACTACTGAGGTAAGCGTATGTCTGTAATAACATTTTCATTTTTCAACAAATGATATGATAGAGACGAGAGAGTAAGACAGTGAAACAGTGAGTGAGTGAGTGAGAAAGAGTGAGAGAGGGAGTGAGAGAGATTTGCTGCAGGTGTGTTTAGTACAGGGCGGGTTTAAGGAGGGGAAGGCAGGAAGTAAGGCGTTGGGTTCATTGTTGTGGAGTGAGAGGAACTGAAAGTGTTTTTTCTGCCTCAACCAATCAGCTCACAGCTCAACATGCAAGAGAGCAAAGTTCAGTTACACTGTCTGGACTGATACAAACTAACACACACTCACTTGCAGTGTGTGAAGACATTTCTCTGGTTGGGGCAGGAGTGTGTGTGTCCACGTGTGTGTCCGTGTGTGTGTGTGTGTGTGTGTGGGTGGGGGGCTGGTGTTCAGCTGTTCAGTCTGACTGATTTAGATGGGGAAATGATTAACCAAACACACACACACACACAGACACACACAAGGCCTGTAATAACACCCAGAACAGGGTCACCCTGTAAACTCACACTCCATACAGATCAAACTGAGTGATGACATTCACAGCACTAGTTGGGATGTTGATAGTGGGTTAAGAGTGAGATGTAAGTTGAGAGTAAGATGAGCATGAGAGGAGTGTGAGGAGAGTCAGTTGAGCATGAGATGAGAGTGAGCAGCGAGTGAAAATGGTTCTGTAATATTTCTATCTGCAGATTTCACAACTTCCTGCAGCGCTGTCTGTTTGAGCACAGGGGCCCCACGCTTAGCGCTTTGCTTGTGTGGTCAGATCCTCGCCCACTGCACTTACCCTGGGTCCTACATACACATCACACACACATACATCACACACATTGGTGTGGAGTTGGTCTACTAAGAAAAGCTCTGGGGTGTTTCCATTATTCTGGCCGTGCAATATAAGCAAGAACAATTGCTTGAGGTTATTTTGCAGTGTGGTTCAATTCAGTCTGAAACAATTTGGTTTAAATTGATTCAGTTTGAAACAATCAAATTTCCACAATTTCTCAGCATCAAGCTATTCCACAGTACAGAACAGTACAGTAAATCACAGCAGAGTATGAGAAGATGCTCTTACCGAGTCAGGTTTTTCGGTCGGTGTCCGCGGGCCCCCAGTCATGTTCAGGCCGTGTGCGTTTGGCGGCGATGTACTCCGGGGGCGGAGCATCAGGGAGGCGGTGCCGGCGATTGGCTCGTCCTCATCAGAGTCGGGCAGGGGAGTGGGGCTAATGTCCTCCAGACCAGTGCTGGAGGGCCGCGAGGGACGCTGTGCCGGGCAGGGTGGGATGGGGGACATTTGGGAGGACGAGGAGGAGATGGGGCTTCCCTCCATCCGCACCTCTCCGTCCGAGTCGCCGCGGTCTGTCAAGAACGGCAGCTTCGTCCGCTTCTCCTTCAGCAGCATCTCGATCCGGGAGTCCAGGCTGTTCCGCTCCACCTCCGGGGCAGGGGAGGGGCAAGGGTCAGGTGTGCTGGGGGGCGGGGTGCAGGCAGTGGGCTGCGTGGTGGGCTCCGGGGGTGGCTCGGGCATGGGCGGGGTTTTAGGTCGGTCTCTGACGGTCATGAAGTCGGGGGTAGAGGGAGGCGGAGCCTGTGGCCTCAGGTACTCCAGCTCCCGCTGCAGGGGCTGGGGCGGGTACGCCGGGGGCTCAGCGTGAGGGTACACTGGCGGTAGGGGGGGCTGGTAGGTCGGGAAGGAGGCGGGTTTGAAGCTGGGCGTGACCGGGAGCGGAGGTGTGTTCAAAAATGCAGGTGACGGGGGTTCAGGTGGTTGGTGCTGTTTAAAGTTGCTTGACTGCTCTGCATTGGCCCGGTAAGCTCCGCCCGCCAAATGCACATAGTGTCTCTGTGGTATACGTTTGTAGGCATTCTGAAATTTGGTCTCGTGTCGTCTCGACTTGTACCCACCCGAGCCCTCAGTGCGGTTCGGCTGTAACGCCGGGGTGCCCTGCCTGCGAGGGGGTAAAGAAACAGGATCATAGTTTAGCTGATGACTGCTTATAATTAGTACAATATAAAATACTTATTGTTTCACTGAATAGTGGTTGCTGGGGTTTTGGTAGGTGGTTGTACAGGTACAGCTAAGCAGTTCAAGGTATACAGGGTTGTCATCTGGGTGTCACTCAGTAGTTAATGTGCTATCAGAGGTGATGGCAAAGAAGTTGTTGTGGCATTTCAATAACAGTTGAGGATTTGGGAGGTTTACAGGGTGTTGCTAAAGTTGCCAGGCTAATTTCCCAGGCATCACTGAGTGGTTGCTATGCTACCCATGGTGGTTGCTGAGGTGTGGCCAAATCAATTGAAGCTAATGTGTGTACAGTAATTGGTCTATACCTGCTGGAGTAGGTGGAGTCCTGAGAGAAAGGTGTTCCAGTGGGGCGGGGGGTGTGGGGTGTTCCTTGGGACTGGGGGGTTTCCTGCCTCAGGCTGGAGTATGCCGTGTCCAGGCTCAGGGGGGTGCTGGTGCTGCCCGGAGTCACGGTGCCTGCGACCACCGAGGAACTGCTCTCAGAGAGTCTCCGCAACGGCTCACACGCCTACACACACACAAAAGGTTAACAACAGAAAGGTTTTGGGGGCGTGTCTACAGCTACACATTAACTTCTCCTTCTTTATTTATTAAAATTCTCAGGTAAAAGCATTCATCAGGTCCACACAGGTGTACAAATCCTTTGTCCACATCTTACCAGTAAAGCCTCAGCCAAGCTGCGCGGAGAAACCTCGCAGGACTCCTCCCCCACCGGCAGCGTGAGCGGCGTGTAACTGCCATTCACTAAGCGCTCGACATACCGCAGCCGATTCTCACCTGGACAGGTAAGTGAGGAGATAAGAAAAAAAGGAGAGTTATGAAAAAAGTTTTTTGCCATTTTGGTCACTTTTGTCATATTTTTAAAGAAAAAGCATATATACAGTAAAACATATTCTTATTTATTTATTGGTATTCTAACCATACATGTACCTCAGCAGTGCTATTGTAATTACGAATTCATCTTAGCAGTGCTGTTCTAATTATACATTTATCTCTGTAGTGCTATTCCAATCATACATTTACCTCAGCAGTGCTATTCTAAATGATTAATTTACCTCAACACAGCTAGCTATTCTAAGTATGAATTAACCTCAGCACTGCTATTCCAATCATACATTTACCTCAGCAGTGCTATTCTAAATGATTAATTTACCTCAACACAGCTAGCTATTCTAAGTATGAATTAACCTCAGCACTGCTATTTTAATCATGCATTTCGCTAAGCACAGTTCTTCTAATCATGAATACACCTCAGTGGTGGTATTCTAGTCATAGATTTACCTCAGCAGTGCTGTTTTAATC
Organism: Astyanax mexicanus; assembly: GCF_023375975.1. Taxonomy (NCBI): domain Eukaryota; kingdom Metazoa; phylum Chordata; class Actinopteri; order Characiformes; family Acestrorhamphidae; genus Astyanax; species Astyanax mexicanus. The sequence continues at coordinate 22,493,056 of NC_064427.1, read as the reverse complement.
AAATATGTACCTCAGCAATGCTATTATAATCATATATTTACTTCAGCAGCGCTATTCTTATCATACTGTGGTATAAAAAAGTTTGGGTACCTCTGATCATTTTCATGATTTTTCTTTATAAATCATTGGTTGTTCGGCTGATCATATAATGTAGCAGATGAACACAGTGATATTTGGGAAATGAAATGAAGTTTATAGGATTTCAAGAAAGTGTGCAATAATTCTTTAAACAAAATTAGGCAGGTGCATAAATTTGGGAACCCCAACAGAAAATTACATCAATATTTAGTAGATCCTTTTTTTAAAGTAATAACAGCCTCTTAACACTTCCAATAGCTTCCAATGAGAGTCTGGCTTCTGGTTGAATGTATGTTGAATCATTCTTCTTTACAAAAAATCTCCATTACAGTTAGGTTTGATGGTTTTCTAACATGTATAGTCCCCTTTAAATCACACCACAGATTTTCAATAACATTCAGATCTGGGGACTGAGACAGACGATCATTCCAAAACCTTGTACTTGTTCCTCTGCGTAAATGCCTTAGCAGATTTGATGTTTTGTACACACATGTTTTGAGCTCATAATGATAGTGGAACCCTTTGATACTGTACAGAACTAGGACTACAAGATATAAGTAAAACTGCCAATGCAATAATCAAATAGATTTCTATTACATATATTGCTATTTTTAAGTCAGTGATCCAACATGCCACAGTATTAATAATGTTTATTCTCAAATAATAGACTATACACACACAAATTTCAGATCAGAATTCCAGAACTGTTGGTGGTTCCCATTACTAACAGGAGAAAAGGCTGCAGTATGCAAATGAAGCTCTAAACCAATCAGAGGAGTTTACTCTCTGAGCATCTCAAAACACCTGGAACACCTAGACACCAGAGACAGAAAGCTGTGGGTGTCCAGATCAGTCAAGTCATGCAAATCCAGTAACACTGGTTATTAATGTTTATAATGAACTGCAGTAAACAACTAGAACCATGTCAGGCAGCTTCGAAGTGTGTATAACTGTTCTGTGAGGGAGTGATTCACATGGGATACACTCTGAACAACATCCTAACTAATGAACAACATTACTAATACTACCTATCAACTTTAATAAAACAATCAACTTCAATAATATTATCTGTAATTCACTCTATATAACATTAGAATAAACTGAAATAAACATTAATCAGTGATCAGTGTCTGCATGTAAAACTTTATATAGATACATAGCAGCCGAACAGCCTCAAATAAACAAATATATATTATATAGACATAATTAAATGTGCAGATACTTTAAATGGAGACTAAATTAATTAAAACAGTGTCTATTTACTCTTATGTCCACTGCATTGGTCTGTAAATGATGTCAGTGCCGTATAAACACGTGGAGCCGAGATGTTGTGACTGTGGGACGGTGAGAGTCCTCGTGTCCTCGGTCGCCCCCTTAGACTGGCTCTGTCTCTTTAAGAGTTGGACAGCTGAGTGACTGAAACTCCTCCAGACTCTGCATCTACAGCTTCCCACCAAATACTAACTGGGCTGAGCACAGACCTCTTGGATCTGTCTGAAACTCAGTCTAACACTCCTACCCCTCTCCCCTGGCCCGGCCCGGCCAGAACCATTCATTCATCAGCCTCCACTCTGCCAGCAGGACCCTGGTTGCTAGGCAACCGATGTAAATCTTCAGCCCAGCCGCAACATTACAAATAAACTACACAAATAAACAAGCGCTGGTTTGTGTAAACAAACTTCTGACAGGTGCTCGCACTCCGGACCAAGCCCCACCCCACTCACCTTTAGGGTCCAGCTCTACGTGGATAATGTTCCCCATGACCGAGGTGTTGTGGAGGTTCTGCACAGCGTCCTTTGCGGCACGCACCGACCCAAACATCACTTTGGCTATTCCCAGGTGCTTCTTGTTTTTGGGGTTGTACAAAATCTCCACCTCCTCGATCTCGCCAAACTTCTTGCACATGTCCGTCAGGAAGCCCTCTCTGATGTTGTCGTTCAGCCGGGCAAAGGTGACCTCTTTCGGGGGGATGCGGCCAACGTAGCACTCGTCAATCTGCCAGAGAAACGGACCCGATTAGTGATCTGAGCCGGTACTGAACAGCTCGTCTGGAGGAAATCCAGAGACAGACAGACAGAGAGAGAGACAGACAGACAGACAGACAGACAGACAGACAGACAGACAGACAGACAGACAGACAGAGAGAGAGAGAGAGAGAGAGAGAGAGAGAGAGAGAGAGAGAGAGAGAGAGAGAGAGAGAGAGAGAGTGTGGGCCAGTCTGCACACCCCCGAATCACTCCAGTATCCTAGAGCAGGGTGAGATAGCTTACCTTAAACTTGGGCACCGGCAGATCTGTCTCCTTGTATTTTGTCCACAGGCGGCCGATCCGGGGGTCCCTGACTATGTCCACCGGGGGGATTCCAGAATTCTGTAAAAACACACACACACTGTAAACACTGTAATCACTAACCACCCCCAACCCTAGACTGACCCATCTAGCAGAAGGTACAGGTACAATGGAAGTGCTGGCGGTAAAGTTTTAGCCAGTGATGGAGCTGTCAAAAGTTCCGTCAGGACCACTGTTAGCTCCGACACCTCTGCTGCAACTTTTGTGGATCTCCTATACCTGTTCTCCTGGACCTTCCCTGGACATTTTACTGGGTGTCCAGTGCCTTATCTGAACTTTCTAGACTTCTGGCACCTCTTCTGCCACTTTGCTAAAACTTTATACTGTACCAGTCAAAGTTCTACTGAACATTTACTGGGTTTTTCCAGTATTCAAGTTCTACTAGAACTTTGCTGACACTACTACACCTGTATAAATTCTACTGGACCTTCCTTGAACCTCTGCTACTTCTTTTACTAAAGTCCGCAGAAGCGCTGCTGGACCCTGGCTGAAGGAAGGGTACCAGGTGTCAGTGTGTGAGACTGACCGGTGAGCTGAAGTGCTGCCCATCATATCTGTAGAGCTTGTGGGAACCCGTCCGGAGTGCCGGGTCAATGATCAGCTTGTAGCTTCTCCAGTGATGGCCGCGTCTCTCTCCCGAACTGTTCTCCATCCCGTTCATCGGAGCTGCTCCCATACAAACAATTACACATTATTACACAATGTATACAAACATTGCACATATATACACACAAACACATGGCAACATGGGGGGGGGTCCCACTCACAGAAACACAACTGAGAGAGAGAGAGAGAGAGAGAGAGATAGTGGAGAGACATAGGGAAATAGTGAGAAAGGGATGGTGGAGAGACATAGAAAACCAGTAAGAGAGAGAGATGGTGGAGAAACATAGAGTAACAGCGAGAGATGGTAGAGAGACATAGGGAAACAGAGGGAGAGATAGTAGAGAGACATAGGGAAACAGAGGGAGAGAGAGAGATAGTAGAGAGACATAGGGAAACAGAGGGAGATCCTTACCTGAAGTCCTGCGGTTGTGCTCCTCACTCACCCTGCCTCTATCTCTCTCCCCTGGCCTGGACATTGTTGTGTGTGTGTGTGTGTGTTCTCTCTGCGCGCGGCGTCCTGCTCGAGTCCGTGTGTAACGGTGAAGCGTCGAGGCGCGTGAGTTCGTTCCCGTGCGTCCAGCTCGCGCCGCCGCGCTTTTACATGTTGCGAGCTGTGCTGCGGGCTATATTGCGGGCTGTGCGGGAGCTGAGGGATCCGCGGGGCGCGCGCCTGCACATACTGTGTGTCTCGAGCTGCTTTCTGCTGTCTCTCCCACAATACACCACTACAGCCCCGCGAGCCGCGCAGCCGCAGCACTTTCGCCACAAGACCGAAAATTCGCTTCACGCGCAGAAACCGCGCTAAAAACTAAGATTTCATTCAATTTATCTGCGTAGGATCGCGAGCAGATATGCAGTATTTTCCTACACGTTGTTTTGATCTGCGCTCGCGGTTTGGCGGAATACGGGCGCGCTGGGCGGCGCGTGGAATCTGCGGGATAGATTTACCTGGATGGCAAACAGAAGATGGACATTTCTGTTTATTTAAATATAAAACTCTCCCCGATTTACCCCAACATTAAACACAATTTCATATCAACACATTAAATAAACATATACAATTCTGAATACTGAATAATGTACTGAGAGTTAGTGTACATGCTAGGGTAAAAACCCTGTAGAGGGTTTAACGCTCTAGTTTTAGTTTTATTATCCATTAACTACAATCTCTAATTAAAACTGTGTAAAATTCACTATATCTTCTCATATTATATTACTGTTAGCTGTATGTATTACTTTTATTTACTATTGCTATTATTGTATTATTTTGGTCAATATTTAGTTTTAGCTTAATTTTAACTTTTCTTTTACCCACTTTAATTGATCAATGTATTCAGCCTCGTTATTAACGAACTGTTCATTTGGTCACCTTATATTATTAGATTGTTTTTAAAGGGGTTTTAACTTGTTTTGTTGTTTTTCTCTTGTTTAAAGGTGCATAAATATTATTTGTATTTAGTTTTTTTCTTTCAATCCCTGTCATTTAGAATAAGGGTCACCCTCAGTGTGAAAATAAAGACTGACGTACTGACTAATTAATGGATTGGTTCATTTATAACAGTGTTTTCCTCGTGAAACCCGCACTGTGTGTTAAATGTGGTGTTTCTATTGTATGTGTTTTATACATATATGTGTGTGTGTATATATATATATGTTTGTGTGTGTGTGTTTTGAGGGCAGTTGGCTGGTTAAAACAGCAGAGCCGGTTCTGTCCAATCAGAGAGCATCAGCATCGCCTCTTCGTTTTCCACCCGTTTACGCCAAAACTCCGCCTCCTCCGTACTGTGATTGGCCGCTGCTTCGCGCTGGCGGGCGCGCGTCCAATAGACGACCCCCGAGTACCCGCTAGGCGTCAGCCAATGCCCGAGCGGGGGGCGGGCCCTGCCGGAAAGCGGGCGAGATTAGAAACAGCGCATGCGCCGCTCCTATTAGAGCCCCAGCCTGCAGCTCGTGCAGCAGAGAGTGGGAGCGCTGAGCTCGCGCTCTGAGGCCTAATGCGGTTCCTTTGTTCCTAAAAGGATCTAAAGCTTCATTCCAGCTCCTCATGACGGACTATCACACATACTGTCTCTCTGAGTGCAGGATATCTGAGAAGAAGGAAGAAATGTTGGACCGAATCCCTTTGACATTTTTTAAACTTGTTCTCTTTTTTCCTCTCTCTTTCTCTCTCTCTTTTCTCTCTTTTTCCAGGAATCCATCTTTGTCCTGGCAAACTAGGTCATGGCACACCCATATCACAGCATTTTACTCTACTTTCTCACAGTGAAATGCTACTGAATAAACAGCTGATTGACAAAAACAAACGTTTTAGAAAGAAAAAGAGAAAAAAATACACATGCAAATGTTACCATCAGCTGCGTAGGCAGGCCCTCCCCTGCGCAAGGCCGAGCATGTGAATGTGCCTAAGAGTAAGTTCACTATTATCTTTATTATTATTATTATTATTATTATTATTATTATTATTATTATTATTATTATTATTATTATGTATAGATGTGTCAATGTGTATTCATATATAAATATATTTTATTACAAACTTCACTTGGATTGGCTGTTTTATTATTTACCATTTTTAATTTCTTTTGTATTGTTTTATATCTCTGGTCCCTCAGGATACATGGCACTGAGTGATGGCTGCTCTCTACCTTTCTCATTTTTCTACACTCAGCCTGCTGTTTATCTATTTAAACTCATTTCAGAGGAAACAGAAAAAAAAATCAGGCCAGAGGAAAAAAGGTCGACGGCCTTTCACAAAGGAAAGGAAGAAATGCTGAATCACAGCCTGTGGTTGTTCTGCTAAAACCCTGTAACTCGTTTTACAGAAACTGCCACTGTGTTTTTATTGATCAGCCTGTTTATTCAGTTGATTAATCTCCTAGTAGTGTTTACTACAGTAAAGGACTTTTTCAGGATTATGTAATGATATTAATAATCCATCAGTCGTACTTCAAAACAAAAAATAAGACAATTAAAATTCTTTCTAAAGCATTCTTAACCCGTTTGACCTTGAGTCAAGGGCACATTCTCATATCTGTAATTTTCCCCTCATCCTGCAGAACATTATCTACCCTGCTGCTGCTGAACCACCGAGATCAGCCCGAGAACACAACCCGTAAAAAGCCCATTGAGGATATTTACCTTCGCCTTTCTGCTGAAATAATTTTATCAGGCCTAAAGGCAGGAGACTGTACGCTTTCACTCCCATCGCCGTCCTGTAACTCGACTGATTTAGATAAAAGGAGGTCAGACCCGCTCTAAATCCTCCTTTATCAATTCATATTAAAAATAAAATATCAGCAGTGAAGGAGCCACAGAGCGCAGACTGAGGAGCCAAACTGCTGCAAATCAGCTGCAAAAATTACTTTTACAGAAAATAGATATGCAAATCATCTCTCTCTCTTTTTCCTTCTCACTGTCTCCTCGCCCTTCCTTCAGTCTCTCTCTCTTTTTCCTGCTCAAGCATTTGCTGTTCATTTTTTAGACAGCAGCATGTTCACATTTCCATCTGTGGGCTGGGGACTGCCTGTTTTTATTGATAAGGTAACAATGATGACAATAAAAAACATTTTACTGTTATATAGCCATTAGGCATAGGAATAACATTATTTTTACCATACCTGCACATACTTTGCACTATACACATACTGTTTTATGTTAATCTTATATATATATTTTCAATTGGTTTGTTTTTCTTTGCATTTCTTAATATTTTTATGTACACATAATATTAGATTGTTAATGCTCATTTATGTACTTCTTTCTGCAATAGGTACATTTCCTTTTAATAAAGTGATCTTTCTGCCAATCTGTTTATCTTTAAATCCATCAATCTTTTTTATCTGTTTATTTCTTATCTAAGTATAACTACAGTGTGTGTGTACTTTAATTAAAGTGGAGGAGCTCAATCATGTGCCATCTGAGCATACAATATGCATATATATGCATATTTGTGTAATTTTATTTATGTTTAATATGCTTACATAAATGAATATTATGGGATTTAAGCCGAATTATGTTTATTACATTCTTTATAAAGGGTATTGTGTGCATTTTATACTTTAACAAGTGTTCAAATGAAGTTAAAATCAAGATATCAAGATTTAAATTATTTTAGCATTTATTTAACTTTACTGTGTGTTTTTAGGTGGTATTAGTGTGTGTGTGTGTGTGTGTGTGTGTGTTCAGTTCTGTTTAATGGCGGATCTGCTGCTGCTGTGCTGCAAAATGGCGCCCTTCCCCTCAACAACAGCACCATTCACTATTCACCACATACTGCCCAGACTATACCCTCTAGAAATTAGTGTTATAGTGTGTTTACAGTCATTTTCTGAGGTAAATTTAACAGGAAAAATGCGATATATTGTTAAATCCACCGAGTTACTGAACTGAAAAAAAAAACACGTTTTATGTAGTAAAAAACATTTTCTGAGGTAAATATCTCGGTGCTTTACAACCGCCTGTTTTTGGATAAACTCGCATCAAATGCTTTATTTCTTGATTGTGTCACCATTTTTAACTCGAAACAGCCTTGAATTAGCTTGTTTTTCGAATATCTCGTTCCACCTTAAATTGTCCAGCAGTTACATTCAGGCGACGTCGCGGCGCTTGAATGTAACTGCTGGATCATTTAAGGTGGAACGGGCGATTTGAAAAACAAGCCGATTTGAAAAACAAGCCAATTTGAACTTTGTCCCATTTCTTTAAAATGATGTAATTTATCACTTTTCTCTAGGAAAAGATATAAAAATATATTATAATTAATCCTCGTGCGTTTTCGAAGCACATTTAACCCGTGTGGAAAGTGTAGGTTAAATGTCCTATTAGTGGGTATGTCAGCTGGCTAAAATGTTATTTTTAGAACTATAGCTCACATTATAGCTCACAATATTCATAACAAAAACAATGGTAAAAATGAGATATATAAAAAAAGATTTAACCACTTTTCGATTACAGTTGTGAGCTGATGAGAATAAAAACACAAATCAACAACATGCATGGTTTCTAAAGCTTATAAAATGATAAAAAATGTGATGAAATGTGCCAAAATCAGGGGTAAACATTTACCTCCCTTGCCTTGCCTAATGAACAAAACAGCTTTCTGAGAGACTAAGCTTTACCCTCCCTCTTTCTCTCTCTCTCTTTCTAGAACATTCTGTGCAGTTGCCTTCTATGGCCACTAGCTGTGTAGAATAGTGTGTGCAGCAGAGAGAGAGTGTGAACACACACACACACACTGTGTTCCTGTTTTTACTGAATGTGTTAAAGGGAATTCCACCTTAAAATGTTAAAATTGTGCAATTCATGAAAATATCACTACGACCCAAATAGCACATAGGTCTCAAAAGGTCTTTTAAAGGTCTCATTCCATCTTTATTCATTCATTGTAAAATCTCTAGTTGTGGTATCTAGTATGAATAAATGCCATGTGAACTGTTTTTTTGCGGAAAAAAGTGCTCTGATGATCCAGTAAAATGTTCTTTAGTCCTGTGGACAAGTGTGTGTGTGCAAACATATTGCCTCTGTTTTGCTAACAACACTGCATCCACAGAGGTGGGTAGCCCAGGTCCAGAAGGTACAAATCCATTCATGGATTTTTTAAGTTTAACTAGTGTAAGCAAACTGTTCTAAACATACACCTACCTCTCAATTGTACTTCACTGGTAGTGTTCCATAGACAGTTTCTAACCATTTGTTTCTTAGCTCTGAATTACTGGGCAAAGCATATAACACTGATGTGTTATTGGCACAAATAACACAGGAACAAACTGCCATGTTCCTAATGCTGTTAGCTCCTATCTGACAAGACATGTAGCTGCCTGGCCGCCTGCCTAGCTTTAGCTCCGCCTGTAGGCGGTCACGAGCCAAGGTGGGCGAGGCCATGAATACTAATTCCCAGGTTGACGCAGATAGGTTGCTTTTCCTGATCGACTTTTACTAGCTACTGCAGACAATGGAGTTTGAAGAAAGGTTTCATGTGCAGCATTTATATACAACTCAGAGAGACCTATTGTATTTTACAAGGAACAAGAAAAAGTGAATTTTAGCAGAAGGACACCTTTAATGTTGCCAATAAAAAAGCAACCTTTAAGCAATGGTGCTATTCAATGTTTTATCAGAAGTCAACGATCCAGCATGTTGTGTTAACTTACCAGTGCCCAAGTTCACTCCGTAAATCCTGGATTGAGGTGAAATAAAGTATATTTGCCTGATATACCTGTCTTGCAGATATTTAACTGGAAATGAAAACACAGCAAAGGAACATTGAATCAACATTGATTCCACATTGTGCTTTTAACGTTAAACAACGTTTAGAACTTCTACCTATAATAACTTTTGACCATAGGAAACCCCAAAATCCAACATTAATTTACCTGCCTTTGCTATCTGGGAACTATCTGTTTTTCATTCTTCTACTAAGGCCAAAAAATTGTACCAGGGAGCAACTTTTTTGCTATTTGAAACAAAAGTAAAATTCTATTTTCCAATTAAATATCAGCAAGAAAGATTATATCAGGCAAATATAATTTATTTTACTTTAATTGTGGATGTATGGAGCACATGGTACCAGGATATGTTGGATCATTGACTTCTGTTAAAAGTTTTAAAAAAATATCCTGCATTTTGAAATATCACTATATATATTGCAGACAAAACAACTAATGTCCATTTTTGCCAATTTCGTGCAGCCCTAACCAGTACCTCAAAGTTGATAGGTGTGTAGATATCTTGTGCGATCTCTCTGACTAGTCAAAAGCATTTTAGCCAGCTTAGCTTAATCAATATGTGCTACTTAGTGGCTCTGTACTTTTCGTGTGTTTATTCTGATAATTTATTTTCTTCTCTAGTGTTTTATATTTATATTAATCTGAGTTAACTGACGCGGCATCACAGAAGGTGATTTATCTCATAATTAACCCTCTGATCCCCAAACACAAATTTAACTTCTGTTTATCCGCTGTGTATTCGGTATGACCATTACTGTGAGGAAAATATACTAAATAATACCATTACAAATGTATTACAAATGTATTACACATACACACACACATACATACACACACAGAGGTGTGAGTTCCATGAAACTGTGGCTCAGTGTTCCCCCGTGTGGCAGAGAGTGGCACTGTGCAGAACACACACCTCACTGAGGGAGGAGACACACACTCATTTTGAACTTAATGATGAGTTTAAACTGTGCTGCCTCGCTTTCACACACAGACACACATACACACACAGACCACACACACTGGGAGGATACTCTCACACACGCGATGTAGAACTCAGAGAAAGAGGAAGTCGACGGCGGTGTGTATGAAAGAGTGTGTGTGTGAGAGTGTCTGTGAGGTTGTGTCTGTGCTGTACCCCATGAGATGCTCCATGCTGGACTGCTGGACCCGATGACCTTCTGACCCCGAGAGGTGGGTACTAATTACATTTACTCAGGTACTCTTCAGTACAGACTCACTCTTCAGTAAACTCAAATTACTATCATATTATATTACACTCAGATTCAGTTCAACATTTAAACCCCACTCCCTGGTTCTGGTTTGTTCTGTGGTGGTGTTTTATTTATACACCAAAATAATAAATAAAAGAAGAAGTCTTATACTTCTATTGACCTTACTTTCCATTTTTTCTAAATCTCTATTCCACCTTAAATGGTAAATGCTTTTACATCCTGGCACCACATGGTTGGTTTTTATGTTAGTCCTCTATTCCACCTTAAACCTGTCACAGTCTGGCTGATTGGAATTGTCAATTCCACCTTAAACTATACACCTATCACATTCTGACTGATCAAGTTCGTCTCTTATATAAATTAAATGGTCTCTTATATGAATTAAACGGTACATCTGTCACATTCTGGCTGATCAAGTTTGTCTTTTATTGGAATTATTCATTCCACCTTAAATTGTACACCAGTTACATTCTGGTACCATTTATGGTGGAATAAGAAATTTCAAAAACTTCAGCCTCATGTAGTTCCTGTGCTGATAGATGCCGAATGGGTACGGTAAACACACTAGTCCTTTAAAACTGATATATGTAAATGAGTTATGCTCTGATTGGCTATAAGCCAAGTTGAGGCACCTAACCTAACTTTCATGTAAATGTGTGACCTTTGACATAAGGGTGCTGACCGCAGAGGACAGGATGCAGAACGGTTCGACTGAAACGATGCTCGGCGGTGAGCAGCTGAAATTCGTGATAGTTGGAGATGGTGGCTGCGGCAAAACCTCATTACTCATGGTTTACGCTAAAGGAGACTTCCCCGAGGTCAGTATAAATTATTTTGGAACTGTTTTGACAGATTTAGGATTTAGTATGAATTATTTTGGAACTGTTATGACAGATTTAGGATTCAGTATTAATTATTTTGGAACTGTTATGACAGATTTAGGATTCAGTATGAATTATTTGGAACTGTTATGACATATTTAGTATTAAGTATTAATTATTTTGTAACTGTTATGATAGATTTAGTATTCAGCATTCATATTTTTGGACTTGTTATAAATGATTTAGTATTCACTATGAATTATTTTGGACCTTTTATGAATGATTTAGTGTTCAGTATTAATTCTTTTGGAACTGTTATGAAAGGTTTAGTATTCAGTATGAATTATTTTAGACCTTTTATGAATGATTTAGTGTTTAGTATGAATTATGTTGGAACTGTTATGAAACGGTTAGTGTTCAGTATGAATTATTTTGGACCTTTTATGAATGATTTAGTATTCTGTATGAATTATTTTGGAACTGTTATGAATGATTTAGTATTCTGTATGAATTATCTTGGAACTGTTATGAATGATTTAGTATTCTGTATGAATTATCTTGGAACTGTTATGAATGATTTAGTATTCTGTATTAATTATTTTGGAACTGTTATGAATGATTTAGTATTCTGTATTAGTTATTTCGGAACTGTTATGAATGATTTAGTATTCTGTATTAGTTATTTTGAAACTGTTATGAATGATTTAGTATTCTGTATGAATTATTTTGGAACTGTCATGAATGATTAAGTATGCAGTATGAAGAGTGTTTATTGGTTACAGTGAGGGAAGTTTTGAAATTAGATCTTAATGATGAACCTAAAGGAAGGAAATCCAATTGCAAAACAATGGTTTACACACCCCAAACTATCTCACACACACACAATACACACACACATATTACACACACACACATTTCAACAGAATGAACTGTAATGTTCACAGCATCACACTAAATACTCGCCTCTGGTCTTGTATTGTGTGTTGTGTACGTTAGCCCGGTAGCTTCAGGGCTAATTGGTAGGGAATGATTTGGATTAAGAATAAAGAATATTAGCTTCATTATCCATGTAGTCATTCACAAACATGTCCATGCTAATTGTTTGATCATGCGTAATTGATCATATAAAGGGGGTTAAAGAGGTTTATGTGTTGTGGTATTAATGTTACTGTGTTTGTCCGGCAGAAATACGCCCCCTCAGTTTTCGAAAAGTACGTAACAACGGTGACTCACGGTGGGAAGGAGATTCAGCTCAACCTGTACGACACGGCAGGTAATGATACACACCTCACACACCTTAACCACTTCACACACACCCCACACACCTTACACACACCTACATTCCTACAGAGAGAGAGAATGAGTAAACACTGAGAATAAGAGAGTGAGTTGGAAATGAGCTGAGAGTAAGTTGAGAGTGAGCTTAGAGTAAGTTAAAAAGTGAGTGAGAGAGAGAGAGAGAGAGTAGGCCAATGTGGAGTAGGTGATGCTGGTGTATAGTATTTGATATCGCTGTAGAGTACTTGATGCCACTATAGAGTATTTGAGGCCGCTTTAGAGTATTTGACGCCACTGTAGAGTGTTTGATGTCGGTGTAGAGTATGTGATGCGGTCTAGAGTGTTTGATGTCACTGTAGAGTGTTTAATGCCCGGTGTAGAGTATGTGATGCCAGCGTAGAGTATTTGATGCCTCTGTAGAGTGTTTGATGTTGGTGTACAGCATTTGATGCCACTGTAGAGTGTTTGATGTCGGTGTAGAGTGTTTGTTGCCACTGTACAGTGTTTGCTGCCACTGTAGAGTATTCGATGCTGCTGTAAAGTGTTTGATGCCAGTGTAGAGTTTTTGATGATGCTGTAGAGTGTTTGATGCCGATGTAGAGTACTTGATGCCGGTGTAGAGTATTTGAAGCTGGTGTAGAGTATTTGATGTCGCTGAAAAGTGTTTAATGCTGGTGTAGAGTATTTGATGCTGCTAGAATGTTTGATGCCACTGTAGAGTATTTAATGCCGCTGCAGAGTGTTTGATGCTGCTGTTGAGTGTTTAAAGCCGGTGTAAAGTTTTTGATGTTGGTGTAGAGTTTTTGATGCCGGTGTAGAGTGTTAGATTATTTGTACATCACCAGTGTGATAACAGGAAGCGGTTCTGCACCTCCACAGCTCTACTTTAGACTCAATCTGACTCACTTCCTATCAGTAAGACATGCAGACTGCTATCAGTCTCGCAATCAGAATTATAGTCTGTCTAACGTTTACGCCCAATTTGGGCAAAGGTTTGACCACCCCAAGTCAGTTTTAGCCGGATTAGCAGTATATTAAACCTATTGGGTTGCATTAGCCCCTTAGTGCCGCCTGTAAGCATGATAGGCTAAAGCTGGCTTTTTTCTCAAAATGCTACTCATTCAGTCACACACGTTTATATTCAGCTATACTCCTCCCACAGACATTGATTGACAGTTCTGTTAGCCCTGTGCTAATTTGTGAGTTATATGCTTCTATTAGCTGCTAGGTTCATACATTAGCCTGGTATCTAAGCGGTAATAAAAAAGCAGTAATAAACAGGTCAGGGTTCCGTGGGATGTAGGGAAGTGTGTGTGTGTCTGTGGTGTTCTGTCGGTTCCGGTGCTAGTACTGTGGAGCATTTCTGTGAAAGCGCTGACGGTTCGTGCGGCTGCTGTTTATCGGAGCTGCTGAGCAGGAAGTAGGTCAGGATGTGGTTTAGTTCCAAAACTGCATTGAAAAATACAGCCAATTCCATCACCCAGCCTGTAACCCCTTACATCATACACAACAATAAATATATATAAATACATAATATACAATAACTGTACAGGTCGTTCTCAAAAAATTAGCATATTGTGATAAAGTTAATGCTTTTCCATAATGAAATGATAAAAATTTAACATTCATATATTTTAGATTCATTGCACACCAACTGAAATATTTCAGGTCTTTTATTGTTTTAATACTGATGATTTTGGCATACAGCTCATGAAAACCCAAAATTCCTATCTCACAAAATTAGCATATCATGAAAAGGTTCTCTAAACGAGCTATTAACCTAATCATTTGAATCAACGAATTAACTCTAAACACCTGCAAAATATTCCCGAGGCTTTTAAAAACTCACAGCCTGGTTCATTACTCAAAACTGCAATCATGGGTAAGACTGCCGACCTGACTGCTGTCCAGGAGGCCATCATTGACACCCTCAAGCAAGAGGGTAAGACACAGAAAGAAATTTCTGAACGAATAGGCTGTTACCAGAGTGCTGTATTAAGGCACATCAGTGGGAAGTCGGTGGGAAGGAAAAAGTGTGGCAGAAAACGCTGCACAACGAGAAGAGGTGACTGGACCCTGAGGAAGATTGTGGAGAAGGGCCGATTCCAGACATTGGGGGATCTGCGGAAGCAGTGGACTGAGTCTGGAGTAGAAACATCAAGAGCCACCGTGCACAGGCGTGTGCAGAAAATGGGCTACAGGTGCCGCATTCCCCAGGTCGAGCCACTTTTGAACCAGAAACAGCGGCAGAAGCGCCTGACCTGGGCTACAGAGTAGCAGCACTGGACTGAAAGCAAATTTTACATGTCATTCGGAAATCAAGGTGCCAGAGTCTGGAGGAAGACTGGGGAGAAGGAAATGCCAAAAGACCCACAGTCAGTGATGGTCTGGGGTGCCATGTCAACTGCTAGTGTTGGTCCACTGTGTTTTATCAAGAGCAGGGTCAATGCAGCTAGCTATCAGAAGATTTGGGAACACTTCATGCTTCCATCTGCTAAAAAGCTTTATGGAAATGAAGATTTCATTTTTCAGCACGACCTGGCACCTGCTCACAGTGCCAAAACCACTGGTAAATGGTTAACTGACCATGGTATTACTGTGCTCAACTGGCCTGCCAACTCTCCTGACCTGAACCCCATAGAGAATCTGAGGGATGTTGTGAAGAGAAAGTTGAGAGACGCAAGACCCAACACTCTGGATGAGCTTAAGGCCGCTATCGAAGCATCCTGGGCCTCCATAACACATCAGCAGTGCCACAGGCTGATTGCCTCCATGCCAGGCCACACTGAAGCAGTCATTTCTGCAAAAGGATTCCAGACCAAGTATTGAGTGCATAACTGAACATAATTATTTGAAGGTTGACTTTTTTTGTATTAAAAACACTTTTCTTTTATTGGTCGGATGAAATAAGCAATTTTTTTGAGATAGGGATTTTTGTTTTTCTTTACTTTTTTGCCAAAATCATCGATATTAAAATAATAAAAGGCTTGAACTACTTCAGTTGTGTGTAATAAATCTAAAATATGTGAAAGTCTAATGTTTGTCAGTACATTACAGAAAATAATAAACTTTATCACAATATGCTCATTTTTTTAGAAGGACCTATATAATAATTGAACAGTATATAATATGTATATACATTATTTATAACTTCTGAAATATTAAACTTTAAAAATATAGTTCTGTATTTAATTCTGTAATTACTGTGTATATTATAATGTGTGTGTGTGTGTGTGTGTGCAGGTCAGGATGATTATGACCGCCTGAGGCCATTGTCCTATCAGAATGCAGATCTGATCCTTGTCTGTTATGATGTCACCAACCCCACCAGCTATGAAAACGTTATTATTAAGGTATTTTAATTTCTAAATTAGTGAAGTCGTGATCTGATTGTAATTTTGTGGGATACAGGTTCTTTAGACTAGTTTTTTGTTTCTGCAGTGGTACCCTGAGGTTCATCACTTCTGCCGGGATGTCCCTAAGATCCTGATTGGCTGTAAGACGGACCTGCGGAAAGACAAGGAGAAGATGAGAAAACTCAGAGCGGTCGAGCAAGAGCCAATCACCTACACACAGGTAAGAGAGAGTATTAACATTTCCATCAGCAGCTGGAGTGTGAGATGGAGTAGAGTAGGTCATGCAGCTTCTCCATCAGCAGCCAGAGTCCGAGAGAGAGAGTACAGGAGATCATGCTGCTTCTCTCTGGTTGGGTAAAGTAGGTGGTGCTCTCTCCCCTCATCACTCCCATAGTGATGCTGGTCAGTACAGATGTCTGTTAACTGATGTACCAGAGCTTAAATAAATAAAATGATGTCTAATGTATAATAGCATTAATAATTGTAATAATGTTGTTTAGTAACAGTTCATTTATAGCTATAGGAAATTTCTTGTGTTTGTGTTTTAGGGGGAGGAGACGCAGAAGCAGATGAACGCTGAACTTTATCTGGAATGTTCGGCCAAATACAGAGAAAACGTGGAGGACATTTTCAAAGAAGCGACAAAACTCGCAATGACGATGCGACGGAAAGCCAGAAAAGCACGAAAAAAACGGAAACCCTGCTCCATCCTGTAAAACGGAAAATCCTGGAATCTTCAGGAACGTCATAAAGTTTACAAAACTTTTAGACACATGCAGGAAATTTATGCAGCTTTAAAGAACCTTTCGGAACATCTGAGGAACATTCAGACTCCTGAATGTATGAAGGCTTAGAATGTATATTCTTTTATAATAACATCTTGTTATTTTATTGTTATTTTTTTGCACAGGGATATAGATTATTATAATGAGCAGCCAGTGTTCTTGCGGTGCTAAAGGGCGGAGCTTGTTCACTGGGTGGGGCGGTCACTCGGGTCAGTGGAGGGGTCTGCTGATCTTGCTGCTCCTCAGTTACAGTGCTGTCCATTACAAACTGTCTCCATAGTAACTGTTTATGTACACAGTGATGCTCCACCCACAAATGCACACCAATGCGGCTGCTGTTAACGGTTAAGGTAATGTTTACGTAAAAGGTCAGGATACCTCGCAGCAGGAGATATGGACGGATTGGTGGGCGGAGACTAAAAGGGGAGTTACAGTAAATGCTGTGATGGAAAACTGGAGTGTTGCATCATTCAGCCAATCACTGCACAACAGATCATGTCCACCAGAAGAGGATGAACTCTTTAGTCTGTAATTATTCAGAGATTATTCGGTAATTATTTTTAATCTGATTCAGTGCCATATTATAGTTTCTTTGTATTTAGGGGCAGAGTGATGTCACTCTCAGTAGCAGAGCGGAAGCTGTCGGGACTACTTCCTACTGCAGTGCGAATTTGAGGAACGAAAAACATGATTTCAAAACTGGAGACGCCTTAACAGATTTTTCTCTGGTTTTGTTGCAGTCTGATCAGTTTAATAGGGAAGAGATTAAATAAATATTTGTTTTAAAATTAAAGAGCACAGTGTTGTTTATAAACTCTCTTGGATTTGATCATTTTTGTGATGTCGAGCCCCTAAGACTCTCCCACTGATACTACAGTGGCTGCAGGCTGCAGACCTTAGGCGTGGTGTCAGTTTGTAGTTGCTCCAGGTTATTTATGTCCATAGACTCCATAGAATTTTTTTTAAATGATAAACTGAGTCTTTAGTTGAGTTTTAGATATGTTTAATTTTAGCATCTTGTAACAAAAGATTGCAAAAATGTAAATTTGTTTGCAAAAAAAGGGAAATTTTTAATTTTAAAAATGAGCAAAACACATTACTTCTATACTAAATTAAATAAAAACAGAAATAATTAAGTTTTGCACCAAATTTTCGAACTGAACATCAGTTAATTGCTGAGCTGAATATAAAGACTCGGTGAGGAACAGCTTTACATAATATAGAGCTGAGAAATACAGACTAGGAGACAGGAGTATGTGGTTGAGCTTTACACACAAATTGTCACTGCATAAGTGTGTGTATAGAGCTTTCACGTCACCAGATGTCCTCACAATTACAGTGTTAAGTCATAATGTGTTTTTAATTAGAAAACAGATCTAGTGAAATTATTTAGTTTTGGTCACTGGGGTTACGGTTAGGGTGGGGTATAGGGTGTTACAGTAATTATAATGTGAATATAAGGTGCTCACAGGAATATCAAAACCAACATGTATGTGTGTGTGTTAGTGGAGTAAATAGAGCATCCTGTTTAAAGTCTTTACTCGGCTTCTGCTGAAACTCTGCCGACGTCCTGCGGTCTCGCGCTTGCCTGTTTACTCACCTGAACCAACTGCACCCGCACAAACACCTTCATACACACAATGTTCTAAGGATTGGGACAACTCATGCCCAACTCATCCCCCCACCCCAACTCTGCTCAATTCACCCCCAACTCCTCTTTACTCATGTCAACTAATCCCCAACTCCTCTTAACTCATCTCAACTCCTCCCTAAATCCTTTTAAATAATCTCAACTAATCCTCCACTCCCGTCACCTCAAACTCCCCTCAACTCATCCACAACTCCCCTGACCTTATCCCTAACTCATCTCAACTCCTCTCATTTCCAACTTCCCTTAATTCATCCATAACTCCCCTTAAGGTCACCCCCAACTCTTCTCAACCCCCTTAACTCCCCACCTCATTTTCAAGTGCCAATATCTTCAAGTTTATTAAATGAGTCACCCAGTTCTCCCAGCCCAATGATGTGCTTCCTCTTCCTATTTTTAGGAAACATTTACAGTTAAAGGTTTTCATAAAGGGAATGTCGGCCAGTAACATTGTCGCTCTCAGATGTGGGAGAAAGTCAGTAACAACTGAACTTTATTCAGCATCATTTAAACATACATCATCATGATCATCACACAGACACACACACATACACACTCTCTCGTCCCTTTGACCATCAGTGTATCTCCCAGCAAAAAAGGTAAATAAAGTGGACCTGTGATTCTTTGTAAACATTCATGCATTGACCCGAAACCCGAAACCGAGCAAAGTTTGTTTGCCTACTGAAGCTACAGCGCTACGATGGCAAGGAGCACAGAGTCCAACCCCCAAATCACCATCCTAACAGCAACAGAGCCGAGCTGGAGAGTCCGGGTCCGGATGCGCCCTGGGGTTCTGAACACCTTGCTGGATCGAGGCCAGGCAGTCAGAGCAGAATTCCAGGGCGGACCCGGACCCGGACTCGCCACACTTAAACAAAGCAAAAAATAAACGGTACAGGGTGAAATGTGAGGATCTCTGGGTTACTCCCCAAACCCTTAGGGTCGCAGTCTCTTTAGCGTTCAGAGATACGGCACCGCCGAGCTCCATGGTGCCCCACAGTGGCTCCTGGCTGTCGGTTCAGTCACTCTTGTGCTCGATTTCCTCCTGGTTCTTCAGGAGCTTCTGGTGGACCACCTTTAGTGTTGTCAGGAAGTTCCCCAGGAACAGCACCAGGAATGTTAGCGCCAACATGAACACCTGCAAAGAGCAACAGTTGTAACGTTTTGCTAAGGTAATGATTAATGATCGAACTAGGAATGAGCTGTTTACCTGCCACTCTTTGCAGTCTTCGCGAGCAGACAGCCGGAACAGAGTCACTGAGTTATACAGCTGCCAGAACTGCACACAAAACACACTCCAGTTATTACTCACACTCTACACACCCCACAGGAGACCCCACAGGAGAGACCACAATAGAGCAGCTATTATTATTTGGTTGGTGCACTATTCTCAGTACAGCAGTTTAGTACTGCAGTGTTGAGAATAACGACCCACCACTCAAATAATAATAGCTGCTCTGTGAGTATTGAAGAACAGAATGAAAGGAGATAAATAATAAAGTATTAGAAAAACAGATACAGAACTACAGTCTGTAAATATTATACAACTACTGAGTGAAATATTTGAGCAGTGGAGCTAAAGATATACTGGATAATATGTGTAGAAACAAGGCAGTTGTCATAAGGTTATGCTTGATTGGTGTATGTATATACACACACACTGCAGTGTTTGTTTCTGAAGTATCTGCTTATTAAAGTACTCAGTGTGTGATTTTAGAGTTCTGGGGAAGAGCAGTATGTTCTGATGTAATCAGCAGACACAGATGAATGATAAACACCGGAGAACTGTTTTAAATACAGTGTGTATAGGGTAAGGTAATGCCAGATGAGGTTATTTAAGGTAAGGTAATGTTAGGTATGGTAATGTGAGATAAGGCAGCTACAGTAATGATGGTACTCACATGTCCAAAGAAGAGAAATGGCAGCAGGAAGGTTAAACCCCTCCACATCCATGACTGGAACCCCTCTACAACACACACCATACGGCTTTTTATTATTGTGTATTTTATTTCCTCTTCAGCTGCTTTAGATTAATAAACAGAGGATTTTCCACTGTATGCCGAGTTTAATGTTGATCTGAGTTTAGATATCGGGTGCAGGGAATTAAACCCTCTTCTGCCACGGAGATGGTGGAGTGATTACCCACTACACTAAACACTGGTCCATACCACCTAAACTCCTCCCACTGCTGATACTGAGTGCTGATTGGTCAGTGTTATTGTTGCTGTGTGTTTATTGGTTGGTGTTATTGTTGCTTATTAATTAATTGTTTAGAAAGCCTTGTTCTGAAGCTCTATGGATTCTTTAAAGCACCCCCTGGTATCTGATCGTGATGCTGCAGGTTCTGTTGGTGACTGGGCTCACCTACGGTCAGGTCCAGCTGGTTCCTCTCCCCCAGAGCCCGGAGCCGATACAGACACCCACTCTGATAATAATATTGCAGAAACTGTACTAAACCTGCAACACACACACAAAGTCAAACATTAACACAGGGACACACAGCTTGGAGTAACAATGGGTGTGTCCCAACTGTGATCACACTGCACTTGGAGAACCTGCAGTGATGCATGTTGGCGTAGCAACACCATATAACTTCCTGTTATTACTAAATTAGATAGTATATTAATATTTAGTGCACGAACCTACCAAACCCGCACTATTAATATAAAATAATCTATAACTTACAGTATTAGAGTGTAGGACACCATTGGGACACAGCCAGAGTGTGTGTGTGTGTGTGTGTGTGTGTGTGTCTTACTCTGGTAAATGGAGAAGGCGAGGAATTGACTCCTGAACAGTTGATATATCGCCCCCTCAGGCCTGAAACAGAACAGCAAATTTACATATTACATTTTCAGCCGTTTAGCCACGCTCATTTAACCTATTACAGTTTAGCCATTCAGTCTACAGCCGATTAGTCCCGCCCATTCCGTCTAAAGCCCTTTAGCCCCACCCATTAGGTCTACAGAAGTTCAGATAAAGCTGTATATGGGTTCTGATGAATATAATAGGGTCAATTATCTGAATCTCACCAGGTGAGCATCACTCCCGACAGGAAGGTCGACACGTAGTGATGTGACACCCACCAGCCCTTAATCCTGCAGGGGAAAATAATTAACATATATCAGATTATAACAGTATTACTAATTATTAATATAATAACTGCAGTAATAACAGAGTGATGTAATAGGAAGAGGTGGAGTCTGATCTGACCTGGAGCCGTTACTCATCAGTATACTCTCCCGGATGGTCAGAGTGCAGTAATACCACACCAACAAAAAATTAAAGATTTCATCTGTAACACTGCAACACACACACACACGTTTTCTATACACAAACAGCAATATAATTAGTCATCACTATTAATGCACACTAGAGTTGGCCGGGTTTAGCAGTTGTCGTGCAAGTTTTGGTAGTTGTCTGGAGGGGTTTGGCCGTTGTTGGGCGGAGTTTGGCAGTGGGAGGAGGCATGTGATGCTCTGATTGGTGGATGTACGGTGCAGGCGGACTCACCGGTAGTTAAGCAGGAAGAGACAGGTAACAGCGCCGAACATTAGGATTATAGTCATATAAAGCTTAAACTTCTCATATTCATCTTTATACGCAAACCTGAAACACACATCAGCGATATTTATCCAATTAATAATCAGGAAAAAGTGTAATATTTTCATAATTTGCAATGATTTATGGGACTTACTTTGCCTGATTACTCAGTAGTGTAACATTCACATTCCCCAGGACCAGATTTAAATACAGCCTGTAGAACAAAGAACCACAATCAATCCAACAGAACCACCGTAACAACAATGCCCAGCCCCAGAGGACTGAGGGGTGCAACTGAGTGCTGGGCAGAAAAAAGGGAGACAGAAGGTCTCAGTAATTTGATCATAATCAGCTGCTGCTGTGCTGATTATCCGATTATTACTGTTACAGAACGCACTGATCTGATTACTTACCCGTTCCTCTTTGGTAAATAAGATTCCATATCAAAGAACACATTCTGCTTCTCCTTAATCTGAGTCTGCAGATCAGCGATCACCTCCGATTGGTCCGCATCACATGCCTTTGCACACCTGAATACATTCATCACATTGTAACATTATATTGTTCTTATTATATTATATCATTATAATGTATATATACATTAATCACATTATATACATTTAAATCACACAATTTCACACACCTGCTTATATTAATCACATTAATTAACATATCACAGCACATCAATTTTATGCAATCGCACACGTTTGAAACAAAACATATAATTACATTAATTACATCACACACAATCACATCACATAAAACGAAAGACAACACTCTAACATACATCAGTTACATCCCACTAACTAAATCACATCATATTAATCAAAACACAATTAAACCACTTATGACTAAAACCAGTCATACCATAACATCAGTCCATATCAGTCACCCCCCATTAATCACAAACACACACACAATCACATCATATCATACCAATCATAGCATTGTATTATGGCTCAGCTGACCAACCAGAAACCAGGTTATACTAAACTGAACTATAGTAAAGTAAAGTTGAGGTGAAGTGAGCTGAAGTGTAAACAGAATCCAGGATTTGGATCCTGATCCGGATCCGGTCGTGATACGTACTTGTGGAGCGTTTTCCGGAGCTCTTTAAGGCCTTTCCTCTGTTTGCAGATGGAGCTACTGCAGATGGCCTGCAAGCTGGTCAGCTCCTCCAGCTTCTGCCTGTACACTTTATGAGTCTCCTAAACAAAAACAGGGGAAGTGAGCAAATTTAGTAGGGGCAGTGATTTGGATAGCCTCCTGAAGGATGTATGGAGTGTTTGTAAGTGTTTATTTATTTTATTTAATTCTTGTAAGTGACGAGGTAAAAGACTAAAGCTGGATTTAACTCAATGTGATGTTATGACACATCATATCAAAAACAAATGCTGTAAATATAGCATATTTGGGAGCTTTACGTAAAAATCCCCTTCGCGATTTCGCTCCGACTCCCTGGCTGGATCCGCTGCAGCGGAGCCATACAGGGAGTCGGAGCGAAATCCCGGAGCGGGTTTATACTTAATGTCCTCCATCTAGCTTTAGCTAGTAAGTACAGGCTTCGTAAGTGGTTACTGACCTCCAGGGATGTAAAGACAAGCTAATCATTATGAAATATAATCAGCAAATCAATCAAACAATAACAAAACATAAAACTTAAACAACTAAACACTGCCAAATCCACCTTTCAGCAGGCATGGTAGCCACCATATCCAGGGTTAGACCTGATTATACCCACATATACACACTTTACCACCTTATCACTCATTAATACTGATCAAAAATCAATCCCCAGGCTAATCAATTACTCCCCCAAACCTGTAGCTGCTGATATTCCTGCTCTATTTCCCTCCAGTCACTCTCACAGCGCTCCAGTGACATTGTAGCCGCGTCCACACTCAATACACTGTCCCTCGCTGCCCGCGGACGAGTTCCAATACCCTCACTCGTGTCCTACGAAGTACGCTTGAGTTCCAGGGCGTGCTGGTGTTTGCGGGGTTGGTGTTCTTCGTGAACGGAGTTCTGCCGCCTGCGGGAGGATTTGGAGCAGAACTCGAGAAAAAACAAGAAGAAAACGCAGGACAGAAAGTTCCTCGCTGATTAAGGGCTCGAGGAAGGGAGCGAGGGCGCATAAAGGGACGCGGCCCGTTCTGCCACTTAGCGCTGACTGGCTGCTGTGCTTCTTCTGCGCGTCATACTTGGAGTATCAGCGCTCCCTGGCGCCGCCTACCGAGTGCAGCCTGTAATCTGTAATCAGCAGCTCCGATCTGTTTTAGAATAAAATTAATATTAATATTTAAAATGATGAATATAGTTTCTAAGCAGTAAATATAATAAATATTTATATTTATAACGTTTACTGACTAACACTAATTCATTCAGAGCCGAGTTTAAAAATTTTTTTTTAAACACAACTCTGAATCAGTTTTCAATGGTCACGTGGTCACAAGAGTCGATTCCCCATGAATTCTATGCAAACTTTATAACCTAGAAATAATCTTAAAAAATGTTATTACAAAATTCATAATCCTGTTACATTATCAGCTAAAATAACTAACCTGTCTTTTTAATGAGTGAGTGTGAAGGTGACGACTCCTGATTCCCAAACTCGCGAAATTTGAGAATCGACTCCTTTAAGAATCGACTTCGTTAAGAATCGACTTCCAGCCCTTCCAAGCCTCGGTTTAAAGCTTTAAAACTTTTTTATTAAAGTATATAAAGTTAATTCTCTGTTTAGGAAATATTTAACTTTACAGATATTAATTTCCTCATGTTTTTAGATACTTTTTTAACTCAAAATGACTGATATATACAAATCCTTTATAAATAAATTAATGTTTAGAAGTAAGAAATATTACTAGTATTGTGAGAAAATTCGGTATAAAGATTATTTACTGTCGGTATTATATATTTATACACTCTGTAGTTTAGCAGTTTTAATAGCTTTATTATATATCTTATTTGTATTGATGAAAGTAAACAGTAATAAAGTACAGGGCCGTGTTTGTGTAGGTTTCAGTAGTGAAGGGAGGAAGGGTAGCTCCCGAATTGGGACAATTTAAATGAGGCAGTTTGGAACACAGCCGGGTTGCCATGATACGCAGTAAACAAAATGCGGCCGATAAAGTTACTGATCTGCAGATTCACCACAAACTCGCCAGAACCAGAACCGAGTCACAGCCTCCAGAACTGAGTTAAAGCCTTTAGAACCGAGTCACAGCCTCCAGAACAGAATTAGAGCCTCCAGAACCGAATTAGAGCCTCCAGAAACGATTTATAACCTCAAGAAGTGAGTTTAAGTCTCCAGAACCAGAACGGAGTTACAGCCTTCAGAACCAGAAGCAGGACTGAGTTACAGCCTCCAGAACCAGAACTGAGTCACAGCCTCTAGAAACAGTACCAAGTCATAGCCTCCAGAACTAAATTACAGACACCAGAACTGAGTGACAGCCTCCGGAACTGAGTCACAGCCTTCAGAACCAGAACCAAAACTGAGTTACAGCCACCAGAACCGAGTAACAGCTTTTAAGAAAGGGGTTACAGAATCCTAAAGCGAGTTACAGCCTTCAGAACTGGGTTACAGAATCCAGAACCGAGTTACAGCCTCTAGAAACGAGTTAAAGCAGCTGAACCCAGCTCTGCTGAGCCTGAGACCCACTCTGAACCCCAGAACCAGGTCCAGTTAACTTGGAGCGATGTCTCTCACCAGACTGTGGGACAAGAAGGCGGAGAAGAACGGTGTTCTCCGGACGGTGTTCTCTGTTACTGGTGACCAGTACACTGGAGAGTGGCTGCAGAACCGCAAACATGGTACCAAGATCCACAACATTCTCCTTATGGTTCTGCTCTATTTGCACTATTGAACTAACTATATGCATTACTAAACTTTATACCCACTACTGAACTAACTATACATTGTACTGAACTAACTAACACACTACTAAACTAAGTCTGCACACACTGAACTAACTCTATACAAAAAATACTGAACTAACTATACAGACTACTAAAATATCTGTGCACACATTAACTAACTATACGCATTACTAAACTTTATACACACTGCTGAACTTACACTATGCATTACTGAACTCTACACACTACAGATCTATTTCTATGCACTCTGCTAAATTAAATATACATATACTGAACTGTACAGGATACTGAGTTATATGTGTTATGGTGAGTGCTAAGGGTGCCGATTGCTCTACTGTGTGCAGGTAAGGGAACTCAGGTGTGGAAAAGGGCAGGTGTGGTTTATGATGGTGAGTGGAGGTTTGGGAAGCGGGATGGTTTCGGCACTTTGAGCAAACAGTCGCCACCCTCTAACAACTACGAGGTGATTTACTCAGGAGAATGGAAAAACGACAAGAAGGAGGTGAGTCTACTGGGAGGGCCCTAACTTTTATAGGCTGAATGGGGAGGGTTAAAATGCTGAATGGGTGGAGCCAAACAGCTGAAGGGCTGAATTGGTGGGGCTAAACTTCTGAAGAGCTGAATGAGTGGGGCTAAACCTCTGAAAAGCAGAATGGTTGGAGCTAAACTTTTGGAGGACTAAATGGGTGTGACTAAATGTGTTTGTGTGTTTAGGGTTTTGGAATGGAGGTCTACAGCCCCAGCTCATTGTATGAGGGTCAGTGGGTGGAGCATGAGAGAAGTGGCTCAGGCAGGATGTTCTACCCCAATGGAGATGTTTATGAGGGGGAGTGGCTGAAGGACAAACCACATGGACAGGGCGTCCTAACACTTGGTACTGACCACACACCCAGTTATATAAGCCTGTACCCCACCAATTAGAATAGTGCTAACCTCATGGCTAAATCCTCACATAATGGAATTATCAGTTCAACCTTAAATGGTGCAGAAGTTTTATTAGAACACTGTACAGGTGTCTCCTGCAGTTTTCTGTCAGTTATATGAGGTTGTTTTTGCCTTGTCTTACCAGCATATGCGGTACATCTCCTGAGGTTTCTTGGTCTTCCAGAGCTCATCTTGACATCCACAGTTCCCCTGAACTGCCCTAAATTCTTTAACAAAACTGTCCGTTCCACCTTAAATAATACAGCTGCTGTAGCAGCATTCAGACAGGTAGCTAATTTATTTATGTCTGTGTGTTGAAGCAAACGGGAACAGGTATGAAGGAAGCTGGAAAGACGGGAGGAAAAACGGACCCGGTTGCTTTTTCTACCTGGATAAAGGTCAGCTGTACGAGGGGTTCTGGGTGGACGACGTGGCGAAGTGTGGTACGATGTGCGATTTCGGACGAGAGCATGCAGCCACACCCACAGTTTATCCCATCCCTCAGGTAAAAATTACATTTAATATATTTACATATTTAGCTTATAGACTACAAAAAATATTGTTGGTGGCTGTGATCAAAATAGCTCCCTATTTACTATTTTCTCGGAGTGTCCTAAGAGCACCATAAACACTCCCATAATTGATTTATAGTACACATCGCTGTATAATACATGAGCTAAATGTGTCTCAAAATGTTAAGTTTCGGTCCCATCCAATCCATAGTCTGCTTTAAAGTCTCCACCCATTTAGCCTGCATCATATATGGATATATTTATTGAATTATAGGAACTTTAAACTTTCTAAGGCCCTAATTAGTCTTACTAAAGTTACTGCTTTATTACTCTACATGGTGGAGCTATAATCAAATAAATAGGGTTAATTCCATAATAACTGATATTTGATTATTTAGGAGTATTTTATTCTCTTCAGTAACACAGATGCTGTGAAGTATCGCAGCGAACTGTCTTGTGATATATCGAGTATAGCAAAATCACAGTATTGGGATAATATTGTATCGTGAGGTGCCCCGTGAATCAGACCTCTAATCAATACAAATATTCACATTAAGGTTCTTTAGAGGCGTGGTTTATCTCTAAAGAGTGCACATGTGTGAGGTCAGG
Source organism: Astyanax mexicanus (assembly GCF_023375975.1). Taxonomy (NCBI): domain Eukaryota; kingdom Metazoa; phylum Chordata; class Actinopteri; order Characiformes; family Acestrorhamphidae; genus Astyanax; species Astyanax mexicanus. The sequence continues at coordinate 22,465,213 of NC_064427.1, read as the reverse complement.
TGTGCCCTCTCCTCAGGTGCAGCTGCAGGATGCTGAAAGTGTGTTACTGGAGGGAATTGCCGACTGTTCCAACATCGGAGAGCAACACCAGTACGACAAGAGCAGCCCAGAAACACCTGAGTGAAAACACACCTGCTCAACTCACAGTCAGAACCCCCCACCCCATGTCTGATTATCACACACTCTGAACTGAGAGACTGGAAGTTAAAACAGATTATAGCTGTATATAAACATAATTATAATTATGACTTTAAATGTGTGTTTATTGATGAAGGATTATGGGTAATGGTGGTTGTATTGTGGTGAAACTGCGGCAGTAAACACTAAAAGGTCAATATTAGAATTATTAAAAAAAGAATCAGTATATATTTTAGTTATTCTATTGCTGAGAAGCCAGAGAATCACTGCTCAGACATGGGTTTATGAGATTCAGTTTTATTGGATTAAAATGTTTATGAAGTTTATGACAAAAATGTTCCAGTTCTTATCCAGTAAACAATAAAATAATACAAACAGGCTCCACCTTCCTCCTCATGTAAACAGTTAATATTTGTGTCTTATTCTATTTGGTCATAAAATTAATATTCTGTAAACAGCCAGTGGAATCAATCTGCAGCCGTGCTAATTCCGCTAACTCAGACGGACACACTTTCACATTAAAACTGCTTCGGTCAGATTCTCCTTAAACACAGTTATTTAACTTAAGAAATTTATCCAAAATCTAAAAACCTGAACTTAAACACTATAAACATCATAGTTTTCCCTTAGCTAATCAGGCTAACTGTGAAATTAGCCCTCTGAGACCCGTTTTTCAACATAAAGGTTTCAGAAACTTTACCATTACTATAATGTAAACATTCATTTTCTGTAAAGTGCTCACCAGATCAACATTTAATTAAAACTGATATTAAACTGAAATATTTGTATATATTGAGAGGAGCAGAACACTGACATTGTTCTGATTATCTCTCTCTGATATCGAATCCAGTGTTTATGTAAACACTGTAAGAGAGGAGAGTGAGATGCTGTAAGGGGTAAATCATTATGTTCACGATGTCGTTATGCGGAATTAGGAGTGTATGTCATACAGTTAGCGCTTACCGCTTCGTTCAACACAGGCAGCTAATCAGTTCTGTTAGATCAGAGTCTGAATAAAAACTGTAAACTGAAGTGTCTTCATCAACAAATTGCTTCGATCTGCTCACATGATCAATAAACACAATGACACAACTGTAATCTAAAAACAGATAAATATTAAATAATAATGAGCTTATGATCGGACTGCAGTCACCGGACAGAATAACGTTACGGACAGTTTGTTTTAAGCGTTTAACAAGCATTTCATCGCATGCCACAATCAGACCCGCAGCCACGTTCACATTACAGGAATAATCAGACCTGATCACTGAGTGAAAATTTATCAGTTTCAGATCAACTTTACTTTATATCAATGTGGGTAATCAAATAATTGGGGAAAACTTCAGAGTAACAGGAGTTAGATAATAATCAGATTTCTATTTTTAAACCAGCCAATAAACTCACAGATACGTAAACTTTAAACCTTCTTAAGTGAATTACACGACTTATGTTAAAATAGACCTGCTTTACCCATATATATATATATATATATATATATATATATATATATATATATATATGTTGTAACAGTTTTTATGGGTTATTTGTGCTGATTTCCAGAATGTTTAGCAACATTAGTCTACCATCTTCTTCTGTAAAACATCAGATACTAAATTTGACGTGGCTAATTAATGAATCTGCAGAATAATCATGAATAATTGATTGAATTTTACTGCGCTGATTGTTTAATTCGTCATGCATAGTCATTCCGTGTTGTTTAGTCATTCTGGGCAGAATGACAATATATATTTTTGTGATATGTTTTATCATGATAGGATACCTTTTTACCATAAAGTCCTGGGACAGCAGGATGTAAACTGATCATTAAGTGATTCCTCAGGGGACAGAGGGCTTGCAAATGCCAACACCTGTATAAGTATTGAGATGTTATAAGTGTGGTTGTTTAAAAACTGATCCTAAAATTGGGTGCAGATGGATGGAAATACTCCATTGAAGCTAATATCACCATGATAGAGTGATGAAGAGCGGAGGCGTCTGGCTAGAATTGCCCGTGTAATAAACAGAGACTTGTGAAGTCACACCCACATTTACTGCAGGAGACTCCACTCACATATTCCACGGCTCAATGCAGCACTGTTTAGTGTCAATGGAGTATGCCAAAAGTCATGGGACACCATACTAGTTCTTCTCCCATGACTTTTGGCATGTAATACATATGATCAGACCTCAGTGAATCAGACAGAGATCAGTCAGAGTACGAAATCCTGAAATGTGAACGCAGCATTGGACACACACACACAAACAAACACACAGAGAGATAAAACACTACAAAGCATTTCATTAAATATCCACATGCAGGATCAGGATCAGTACAGCAGATCTGCTGCAGCGGGATTAGTTGTGCACTGTGATTGGCTGATGGCTTCAGGATAATGCCTCGGACAGTGTGTGTGCGTGCGTGTGTGTGTGTGTGGGGGTAGTCTTTCAAATCAATACTCCGATTAATTAAAGCTTCTAAAGCTGGTCTTCATAAAACAACACCAAACAACATCTAACGCTTCATAATAAAATAATTATTTCAAATGAAATCTAATAACCAATTAACTGAAGGTTGTTTAAATGTAGAGTCGTATCTCTCTGGTGCTGGATGCTGGTGTGGTGTGGACCATTGTGCTGGTGATCACAGGGGTGTTTGGTTTGCTCAGGTGTCTTAGACACCAGTACTGTGGTTGGTACTCAGGTGAGACAGCAGCTCTAGCAGCATTAGAACACCTACAGCAGGTAAACTGACCCCGCTGCAGCAGCGCCCCCCGCAGCCCACTCAACGCTACTGTGACGTGGGAGACTGCAGTACTGAGGCGTCCCCTCCCTGGTCCAGTTCGTTCTGGAGGTCCTCCAGCTCCTCTAGCTCCTGGAACTGCCGGTCGGTTTTGTGGCTGACCAGCGAGCGGTAGAAGTGGACGGCGAAGACGATGAAGACGAGGCCAAAGGGCACCATAATGGAGGTGGAGGTGATAGCAGCAGCGACCCCGGCAGGCATGGTGCCGTTCTTTTGGTTCCGCGGCCGGACGGGCAGGAACTTCACCCAGCACAGCAGCACCACCTCAGCCAGGAACAGCAGCGTGCCGATGACGGTGGAGAATGCCCAGGCCAGCTCGATGTACCGCTGCATTCGCTCATGTGGCGACTCAAGCACGGCATTCAGATTGTGGACATTACTGACCGCCTCAATGTTGGGCAGGATGCAGGTGCTGATCATCAGGGCGAACAGGTGAACAGCCACCAGCACGGTGGTGCAGGCGCTGAAGGCGATCAGAAGGCCAGGGGGGTAGTCGTGACTGGTGTCCAGCTGGACCTCCACCATCGCCACCTAAACACCAAACATTAAACATCCAACACCCAACAATAAATACCCCAACACCCAACACAAACATTAAACACCCCAATACTAAACACCATTCATTGAACACCTGACATAAAATACCCAAAACCCAGCAATAAATACCCAACTCTAAAAATCCAACACCCAACATTAAATACCCAACACCAAACACCCAACATTAAACAAATACCCAACACTAAAGTCCAAATACTAAACCCCCAACACTAAATAAATACCCAATCCTAAATCCCCCAACATTATATACACAACATGCAACACACTTAACACGTTTAAACACTTTAAAAAGTTAAACACCAAACACTACATACCAAACATTAAACAAACATTTAACATACCCCACTCTCCCACACACTGTTAGTGAGGAGTGTTTCAAATAAAGTGGCAAATGCATAGAAGCACAAGTGAGTGTTTTGTGTTTCTAATGAAACATAAAACCCATCTGCTAAAATCACAAAGAACCCATACAGAAGCTGTATATAGAGCGTGGAGTTAAATACAGAACCTGGTGTGGTTACTATAGATCTAGAACCCCACTGTCTGTGAGAGACAGAACTCTGGTATCGGTTCTGCGGTTCTGCTCACCATGGCGAACCCGGACAGCAGGGCGGAGGTTCGGCTGGACGCTTTGAGTTTGGCTCGGCTCAGGTAAAGCCTCCTCCAGGTGAGGGCCTGCAGGGAGCGGGCGCTGCTCATCTCCGCCACAGTCACACCGCGGTCCGCTCCGCGCGATTACACCGCTGCAGCTCTGCCACACCGCCCGCGAGGTCCCGCGTTGCACCGCGCTAAACTACACTTTCCGCAGTGCACCGCTGACTTAGAGCGCTAGAGCCCGCCTGCGTAAAAAAAATCACCATTATAAAACAAATAATATAACAGCGCGTTTACTCCCAATAACAGCATCAACAAAACAAATCAGCTAAAATAAACCAAAACATATTTTCCTTTAAAGGAATTTATTAAAACACTGTTAAATTATATTTATCAGATCAGTTCAGCGTGTGATTAAAGGTAAAGCTCCAGTAGATACATATACAGCATTTTAGTACTCAAGTACAGTAATGAAGTAAAAATAATACTCTAGTAGATACAGATACAGTATTTTAGTACCTAAGTACAGTATTTTGTTACTAAATTACAACTGTGAAGTAAAAATAATACTCCAGTAGATACTGATACAGCATTTTTATTTAAATACTTAATTATACTTTTTAAAATTAAAGGAATATTCTGGAGAAGTAGTTAGACAGTATTTAATGTAAGTCTTTAGTGTTTAGCTCTATTCACCCCCATTTATTCTAATCTGGCTCCCTCTAGCGGCTAATTACTTATATAAAGGAGGACAGGAAGTGGGCGGACTCTCCATAAGCAGGCCCGGCCCCTTCCGGCCCAAGCGCGTGACGCAATGTTTTGGTTTGTCTGTCCGTGACGTCACGGGCCACTACACGAAAAAGATGGTTCCTACTTTAGTTTAGAGTCTCACTCACGCGCACTGATACTCACGCGCACTGATACTCGCGCGCACGCGCAGGAACAGGCACAGGCGCGCGCAGTGAGCGGGTGAGCGCGTGAGGGGTGAGATGGAGGAGTGATCGGGAGTGATCAGCGCTGCGGGATGGAGGCGCGCGAGGAGCCCGGCCGCAGGCTGGTGTGTATCCGGGGATCCGCGAGGAGGGTGTGTGTGTTTGTATGTGTGTGTGTGTGTGTGGCCTGCAAGTCGCGTGCACGCGCGGGGTCTCGATGTAAACAAACAAAAACGCGGTACGACCTCCCTACAAAAAGCAGCAGCGCGCGCACACGCTCCAAGCTCGTGCAGAACACGCGCGTGCAGAAGTTGCAGCTGTGCTCAAGCTCCTGCACGCTGCGATTCTCTCGGTTCTTCTGGGTTTAATGTTGCACGCGCTCTGCAGGGCCTGCCTGTGCAGCCGTGCTTAACTGCACGCGCATCGCGTTACTGAGAGTACACTGTTACATCATCAATATCATTATTAACTTTATTATTAACACTAATAACACAAATAACAATACAACATGCATTCAGAGTGGGGGATTGATATGAACTCTTTCAGAGTGGAGGTTTGAGAGGTGAACTTGTCCAGATGGGGTGTTTGCGAGGTGAACCTTTTTAGAGTGGGGGTTTGAGAGGTAAACCCATTCAGAATGAGGGTTTGTTTGAGATTAACACGTTCAAAGTGGGGGTTTGATTCAGATGAAATAGTTAAGAGTGAGGGTTTTAGTGATGAACCCGTTCAGAGTGGGGTTTGTTTGAGATAAACTTATTCAGAGTGGGGGCTTGAGATGAACCTGATCAGAATGAGGGTTTGATAGATATGAACCCATTCAGAGTGGTAGTTTGGGATGAACTTGATTAGGGTCGGAGTTTTAGATTAACTGCTTCAAAGTGGGGGTTTTAGGTGAATTTGTTTAAAGTGGGGGTTTAATTGAGATGAACTTCTTAGGAGTGGGGGTTTGTTTGAGATAAATCCATTCAGAGTAGGGGTTTGTTTGAAACAAACACGTTCAGGTTTGTTTTAAATTAACAGATTCAAAATGCTGGTTTGAGAATAACTTGTTTATAGTGGAGGTTTGGGATGATCAGATTCAGATTAGGGGTTTGGGATGAACAGATTCAGAGTTTGGGGTTTGAGATGAACTTGTGTATGTATTTGTGGGCGTGTCCTCTCCCGTAGCGCTCCATGTGCAGGAGGATGTACGATGAAGAGGAGGATTTATCAGACGTGGAAGACATTGCCAACATCAGAGGCTTTGATCTGGAGGATAAACTGTGCAGCGACCACTACAGCAGCAATTTCATACACTATATGGAGGGCAAAGGTAATGTCTTTACTGAAGTGTGTGTTTATAAAAGTGTTAATAAAAGTGTGTTTACTTACATTAAGTAAATGTGGGATTACAGAACTGCATGTTTATGGGAGTTTGATAAGAGAAGTGTGTGTTTAGGCAAGTGTTTGGTTAGAAAATTGTGTGTTTGTGTAAGTGTGTGATTAGAGAAGTGTGTGTTTAAGAATTAGTGTGTTTATGGAAGTGCATTTTTATGGAAGTGCTGGTTTACGGAAGTGCGTAATTACAGACGTGCATATGCACGGATGTGCATGTTTTATTTCCAAACAGATTTCACATACGAGTATGTTCAGAGAGAAGCCCTGCGAGTCCCCCTGGTGTTCAAATCCAAAGAGGGGCTGGGAATCAGGTAACACACCTCACCTGAACAGAACTTCTCCTACTGTCCACACCCCCTGTCTGACTGTCCTCTTGCTCTGTTTCAGAATGCCTGAGCCAGAGTTCACCGTCAGCGAAATTAAAGGACTCGTTGGTAAGCGTGACAATACTACTGCCGAAGGGGCCGGAAGTACATTTACCTCAGTACAGTGTGTGGTGTTACTCTGCTCACAGCGCTGACAGTGGAGGATGATAATATAGTTCCAACTTTACATTATGTGTAAAAATCAGTGCTATGTTAATGATTATTCCACCTGTTATCCGCCTGTGGCCTTTCTGACTCTGAACTCTGGGGATGAGGGTGACAAACTGCAGCCTGTCATGATGCTTTTGTGTATGTGTACACGTGTCTGTGTGTAGGAAGTCGGCGGACGGTGGACGTGATGGATGTCAGTACGCAGAAAGGCTCAGAGATGAGCATGTCGCAGTTTGTTCGTTATTACGAAACTCCAGAGGAAGAGAGAGACAAACTGTTTAATGTGATCAGCCTGGAGTTCAGCCACACCAAACTTGAGAACCTGATCCAGAGACCCGCTGTGGTACCGATTTACTGATTCACTTATTCACTTATTCACCGGTTCACTTGTTCACAGATTCACTTATTCACTGATGTACTTATTTACTGATTCGCCAATTCACTGATTCTCTTATTTACAGATTAATTTTAGAATACGAAATTGTATTAGGTCTGCAGTGCGTGTAGTGTTTTTTTTTGTGTTTGTGAAGTGTGTGTTGTGTTTTTGTAGGTAAGGGCAGTATGATAATGATTGTATAGAATATTAATAAAGTTATTGTAGATATAGTCAGTGCCTAAAGAATACTGAGCATCTCACTACAAATGGGGTATTTAAAGTTTAATTAGCAGCTATTAAGAATCTGCTGCTACTGGTAAATCTTGACTGTGTTAGACTATGGTGATTAATATGATCTATAATGTAAATGTGTTATTAAATTTAGTAAGATAGAAATATCTCTGGTTTCTGCAGGTGGATCTGGTGGACTGGGTGGACAACATGTGGCCTCTTCACCTGAAACAGCGCCAAACTGAGGCCACTAACGTCATCTCTGAGATGAAATACCCCAAAGTCCAGCGGTGAGACCCCTCACTACACACTACTGAGCTCTACTGAACTCAAACAACACACTACTAAATTTTATACAGACACTACTGAACACTATTACACACCACTGGACTCTTCAGAGACTCTACACAGACCCTCTCTCTCACTCTCGCTCACCCTGTGTAGGTACTGTTTGATGAGTGTTAAGGGATGCTACACTGATTTCCACATCGATTTCGGCGGAACGTCAGTGTGGTACCACGTCTTCAGAGGAGAGAAGGTGAGTGTGGAAGGTTCTGGATGGTTCTGTTTCAGCTGTACTGAGGGTTCATCAGAACCAGGTGTGACTGCCTCTGTAACCCCGCCCCCTCACCTCCTGCAGGTGTTTTGGTTGATCCCACCCACCCCTTGTAATCTGGACCTGTATGAGCAGTGGGTTCTGTCTGGGAAGCAGAGCGACGTGTTTCTGGGCGATCAGGCCGACGGCTGCCAGCGAATTGTCCTCAAACAGGGGCACACCTTCTTCATCCCATCAGGCCAGTACTCTAATACACACATAAAAACACTCTATTACACACATAATAACACATAATAACACTATTACACATGTAAACAGTACTGTTCTAATCCTAGTTACCTCAGCAGTGCTATTCCAATCATAGATTTAATTCAGCAGTGCTATTATAATCATACAGTTACCTCAGCAGTGATATTCCAATCAAAAATTTGCCTTAGGAGTGCTATTCTAATCATACATTAAACATAATAAATTGTGCAGGGTGGATCCACGCTGTGTACACTCCGGAGGATGCGCTGGTGTTTGGTGGGAATCTGCTGCACAGCTTTAACATCCCCATGCAGCTCCACGTCTACGACATTGAGAACCGCACTAAAGTAAACCTTACCACATGCTTCCTCTACACTGATGATGTTGTTGATGTAATCGTTGTCATACTATGGTTGTGATATTATGATGGTGGTAGTGATGTGATAGTTGTGATTCTGAAGATGTTGGTGTCTCTCAGGTCCACTCTAAGTTCCGTTACCCATTCTTCTACGAGATGTGCTGGTACGTTCTGGAGAGATACGTGCAGTGTCTCACCAACCAGTCCTACCTCACCCTGGAGTTCAAGACAGATGTTAGACTGACTGGTGAGTGAGTGAAAGTGATGTGCATTGTGGGTAATGTAGTGTTTTAGGTGTAGAACTGTAATCTCTGTTTTTCAGGTTCAGAGTCTCTGCACTGCAGTCCTGTCTCTGAACTGCGGGCAGATGTGGGCGAGTCCAGTGAGGTGCTAATGGAGACTGAGCGGTCACTTCAGTCCAGTCCGAACACACACCATACACATTCCACACACTCTGCAACCTCCTCATCACAACCTACACACCCACCACACACAGTAAGATTTTCGCTTAGTGACTCAGAGGACAGCAGTAAATCAGTGATGGTGGACTCTACAACTGCAGGGGACCCTAAACTCATTGAAAACCCTAAAGCTAGTGGGGACCCTAAAGCCAGTGGGGACTCTAAAGCTGTTGGGGACCCTAAAGCCAGGGCGGACTCTAAAGCTGTGGTGTATTCTAAAGCTGTGGTGGACCCTAAAGTCATGGCAAACTCTAAAGCCCTTGGGGACTCTAAAGCTGTGGCGGACTTTAAAGCTGTTGGGAACTCTACAGCTGTTGAGGACCCTAAAGCCGCTGGGTGCCCTGAAGCTAATGGGGACCCTAAAGCCAATGGGGACCCTAAAGCCAATTGGGACTCTGAAACTATTGGGGACCCTAAAGCCGTTGGGGATCCTAAAGTCAATGGGGACTCTAAAGCCGTTGGGGACCCTAAAGCCAATGGAGAACCTAACGCCATTGGGGACTCTAAAGCCAATGGGGACTCTAAAGCCGTCGGGGACCCTAAAACCAATGGGGACCCTAAAGCCAATGGGGACCCTAAAGATGTGGCATCCGGATGGACTTACCTGACAGAGTTTGAGCTGAACGGTCTGCACGCGCTGGTGGAGAAACTGGAGTCGCTGCCGGAGGGAAAACGCTGCGTTCCAAACGGGATAGAAAACCCCCAGGCTCTGCTGCAGCACATGAAGGTGATCTCTAATGTCTGTTTGTGTAGCGGCATTATAGAGCGCCACCTATGCTTCATGTTGTGTATTACAGTCGGTCAGAAAGAGTGTGTGAATGTGTATTGTCGTGTGTTTGTGTGTGTAGGCGGTGCTAAAGGAACATGCAGATGATGACCCCCAGCTGGCTGTCACAGGAACACCTATCGTTTGCTGCCCCAAGAAATCCATTAAGGTAAAATTCTGATGCATATTCTTATATTCGTCATACCTGTGTTATATTTATTATTTATATTTTCTCTATTTTCCTTGTTTGTAAAAGCTGCGTCCCCCAGCCCGCCCCCGGTCACGGGTGAGTGTGTGTAGTGGGTCGGGTGTAAGTGCAGCGCGGAGTGCGGCGGCACGACGGAGGCGGACACGGTGTAGGCAGTGTGCAGCATGTGTGCGGACTGAGTGCGGGCAGTGCCACTTCTGTAAAGACATGAGAAAGTTTGGCGGGCCGGGAAGGATGAAGCAGACCTGCATCCTCAGACAGTGCATCGCTGTGAGTACGACACCCCCCCACTGATCACTCCTCACTGATCATTCCACACTAATCCCCCCACACTAAACTCACTGTGTTTGTGTATTCCACAGCCTATGCTGCCTCACACAGCGGTGTGTGCAGTGTGTGGGGAGGCAGGAAAGGAGGAAACAGTGGAGTCAGACCTAGAGAAGTTTGGGCTGATGCTGATGGAGTGCTCCATCTGTAATGAGATCATCCACCCAGCCTGCCTGAAGGTCAGTCAATGGATGGTGTTTGTGGACGTTGTCAAGTGCGTGGTGTCGATGGGTGTTTTAGGTGGGTAATGTTTGTGGCTGTGGGCAGTGCCAGTGGGTGGTGTTGGAGAGTAATGTCGTGGGTGGTCTTTGTGGGCGGTGCTGGTGGGTGGTGTAAGTGGGTGGAGTTGGACGGTGTGTTTCTCTTTGTGCAGGAAGCGGGCGGGGTGGTGAATGAGGAGCTACCAAACAGCTGGGAGTGTCCCAAATGCAACCATGCAGGAAAAGCTGGAAAAGTAAGTACCGTACTGAACTTTTACGTTGTGGTGACGACCAGAAGTGTTCTGTTAAACCCGCTCTGTTAGTGTTTGATTCGTAACAAAGTTTCTTTTCTCCCTATAAAGCAGAAAAGGGGTCCGGGCTTTAAATTTGCACCTACCCTCCCAGGTTCTGTAGCCAAGCCCCGCCCCCAACCGGACCTGACAGACAAACTGGATATTAACCGAACTACAGAAATTACCTGTGACTCACTCGCTGATTCCTCAGCATTAAATCAGAAAACAGAGCCAGAGGACACGCCCATTAGCAAGCCTGACGATGCCAATCAGAAACCCCTCCCCTTTCTGGGGTCATCACCTGTGCTGAAGCCCAAAGTGGAGGAGGAGGAGGAGGTGCCTGTGAACAGGAAGAGGAGGTGCTGTAAGGACTCAGAGCCCAGGAGAAAGAAGGTCTGCTGAACCAATACACAAACACACACACAAACATTCACACACACTGTTAGAGTAGTTAATGTTAAGGTGTGGGAGGAGCATCTGTATAAAGAGGCAGTCTATTAGGAGAGCTGACCCTATACTGTCTGACCCCCAGAAGAAGACCAAACCGGCCAAGCGAGTTAAGAGAGAGAGTGGGAAGGAGGAGAGGCCAATCAAGGAGGAGCAAAGTGATGAAGACATCGGCCAGAAAAACGTGGAGCACAGAGATGAAGATGCAGTGAAAAACAGGTTTGGAGGAGGAGGAGCTAGAGTTAACCACACCTCCATTTCTCCAAACAGGACGTCAGCATCGCACGATAACAGCCAATCCTGTGGCGAGGAGGATGCTGACAGACAACTTAAGCCCAGGAGCAAACGGCTGAAGCAGGAATTCCAGAAGGCCGAGGGGAGGTGGGGCCAGTACGGAGTGCTGTCTGGAAACGGTTGCCTGGGCGACTGGCTTGGACCCAAGGAGGAACCAGAGGGGGAGGAGCCTCCAGCAAATAAGGGTCCGCCTTCAGCTGCCACCACCTCCTTACACCAGCCCAACTGCGCTCAGGTGGAACGGCATGTCATCAGGCCGCCGCCCATCTGCCCCCCACCGGACCGCCTTCCACTGAATGATGGCCGGAGCCACGTGATTGGCAGGGAGGAGTGGATGGGTGTGTTCAGTTACCTGCAGTACAGCGAGCTGTGTATGTGTATGCGCGTCTGCAGGACCTGGAACAGGTGGTAAGTCTCACACACACACACACACACACTAGTCAATATATACACTCCTTATTCTATATATACACCCTATACTCACTGTATATTACTCTATATACACTATACACACACACACACACACACACACTACTCATCACTCAACATCACTCACTACACTGTACTATTTTCTCTCTATCTTTCTTTCTCTCTCTCTCTCACTCTGTCTGTCTGTCTGTCAGGTGTTGTGATAAGAGTCTGTGGAGGTGGATTGATCTGAGCCGCTGTAAGTCTATCAGTCCCCTGATGTTGAGTGGAGTGATCCGCCGGCAGCCCGTTTCCCTCAACCTCAGTTGGACCAACATCTCCAAGAAGCAGCTCAGCTGGCTAATCACCCGCCTTCCAGGTGGGTACAGCACTGCTCTGTACTAAACTCTAACCCCACTCATTGTACTGTATTGCTGCACTATATTCTAACACCCCCTGTACTATACTTTAACCCCTCCAACTGCACTGTACTTTTCTTTTAACACCACACATCTATACTCTAGCAGCACCCACTTCACTGTACTATATTCTAACATCACTTACTATACTGTGCTATACTCTTAACACCTTTTATTGTACAATACAGTAACACTATATCATAGTATATTCTAACATACTGACTGCTTTGTACTCCAGCAACATTCTCTTTATTGTACTGTGCTATACTCTACCCCCACTCATTACACTATATAGCATCCCACACTTTACTGTAATATACTGCACTGTACTGCAGCTTCACCTAAGTGTGTATTGTGTATTTGTGTTAGGCCTGCGGGAGCTGCAGTTGGCTGGGTGTTCGTGGGCGGCGGTTTCGGCGCTGTGCTCCTCCTCCTGCCCAATGCTGCGGGCGCTGGACCTGCAGTGGGTGGAGGGGCTGAAAGACCAGCAGATCACTGACCTACTGACCCCGCCTTCAGACTACAGACCAGGTAACACACACACACACGACCCTGCTCTCAGACTACAGACCAGGTAACACACACACTCCTGACTCCCCTCTTGACTCCCCTTCTGGTGTGCAGGTCAGCAAGACTGCAGCAGTAAGCTCTGTAATGTGGAGGATCTGAATCTGGCTGGGCTGGACATCACGGACCACTCACTCCGCCTCCTCATCAAGCTTCTCCCCTCCCTGACCCGCCTGGACCTCAGCTACTGTAACCACATCACTGACCACAGCATCAACCTCCTCACTGCCGCTGGAACCAGCAGCCGAGACACCCTCACACACATCAACCTATCAGGTATACACACACACACACAAACACACACCAACCTGTCAGGTAAACACACACAGAAAAAGGGACAGACTCCACACTAGCTCCTGTGGGTTCAGAACGGGACATCACAACAGATCCTGAAGGTGGAATGTAGAAGTGTTACAGCTATATACCATTGTATGTAAATTGATCATGATGTATTACCTCAGGGGACTGTATGGGAACACTCACACCTGCTTAAATTGTGGCCAGTGTGCTCATGGTATGGCCACATGAATTATGGGAGTTAGATTTTGGTTTCATAGTGGGTGCAAATTATTCTCCTTTCACCCTGTTCTTCAATACTCACAGGACAGACCACCACAGAGCAGCTATTATTATTTGGGTGGTGGGTCATTATTCTTAGCACTGCAGTGATTAGCACTAATTAGCATGGTAGTAGTGTATGAGATGTTACTGTGTGTTATGCTGGTACGAGTGGATCAGATACAGCGGTGCTGCTGGAGTTTTTAAACACCTCAGTTTCACTGCTGCACTGAGAATAGTCCACCAACAGTGTCCTATGGGTCCTGAGTATTGAAGAACAGGGTGAAAGGAGAAGAATAATAAAGTATGCAGAGAAACAGATACAGAACTACAGTCTGTAATTATAATACAACTACAGAATGAATTACATGATAAAAAAAATAACAGATAACAGGTGTAGAAACATGCAGAGAATGTTTTTTTTTATAAGTATATAAATATATACACATACATACATGATAGGACTGGATAGTAACTAAAAATAAAGATCATAACCGTAACTGTAATCTGAATTAAGCTAACCTGGTGTGTGTCTGTGTGTGTTACAGTGTGTCACCGGGTGACGGACGTGTCTCTGGTGTATTTTAAACGCTGTGGCAACATCAGCTCCATCGACCTGCGCTCCTGCAGTCAGGTGACCCGGCAGGCCTGTGAGCGCTTCATCGCCGAGATGTCAGTCAGTGTTCAGTTCACCCTGACCGATGACAAACTGCTGACCAGGGTGAGCTAGCCTCCATTAGGTAACCCGACCCGGGCTGACCGCAGGGCGGGTGGTGGGGAATGAACTGCCCAGGGAGGCAGAACAAAGTCCTGCATTCTCCACCAATCTGCAGGACTGCCATGCGGAACCTAGTGTGTCCAGCAGGGGGAGCATCATCCACTTTTTTACATTTACTCACTGCAGATTTTCACTCTGCGTTTGGAAAACCACCTGACATCACTGGACACGGCCCGGGACTGTTCGGACTGTATGTGTTTATAGTAAACAGAACCTTGGCGCAGGTTGCGCTGCGGGACGTAAAAGTAATTTTTGTATCAGAAAGTTGTTTACATTGTTCTTTGTTTATGTGCATTTTTATCTGCACTCCTGAGCAGAGCAGAGTTTAGTTTAGTTCCAGCAGATTCCGCTCTGACGGTTTCTACCGTCCTTTAGACCCGATAGAACAGTCCAAACTCTCGGTTGTGTAAACTGCTCTGTTCCGTTAGACCTGGTGTGAATATCTGAGTAACATTTGCACAGTTTAACCCAAATAAATACCTTATTTTTCCTACACTGAGTTCTGCTCTCATTTCTCTTACTGTTACTGAAAACATCAGAACAACTAAACTGCCCTGTATTATTAAAAGAATTGGGATAGTGACTTACTGATTAGAATTAGGCTTCCACATTAAGGTGAGGATTTAACTGCATTTAGAAAGAAAAGAAAACGTTAGTGAAGCTAATATTACCTCCCACAGTGGACAGTGCTGTGCAGTGCGGGGTAATGATGGGGACAAGTGGCATCTGGCTAGAACTGTCGGTATGAGAAGAAATCACATTCACATTCAGTGCAGGAGACCCTGCCCAAATATCCCAATATGTATCTGCCAAAAAGCATAGGATACAATACTAGTTCCTGTCCCATGACTTTTGGCATGTCAGTATATAATAAGCCCAGTATTACTATTCCAGTTCATAAAATAAATAAATAAATAAAAACAGACGTTTCTGGAGTTTCATCTCATTTTATCCACCGAAGTCTTCCACTTTAACTTCTGTGCACAGTTTTCAAAAAAAAAAAAAAAAAAAAAAAAAAAAAAAAATCAGTAAAATGATTTAAAATAAAGAAGATAAACAAAAACAAAGATCTATTAAGAGTCTGTGGAAGAGTCTGATGTTCTTAAATGTGAGTTATGATCAGAATCACAGATCAGACGTATGCTGTAGATGTAACAGTATATTTAAGATGGATTTATGAATGTCTGCTTTAAATCAGTCATTAAATGTTCGGACAGTCGGGCCAATCAGTTCACAGCAGCGTTTATCGTCTCTGACCCGGCCGGGTTCCGCCCCACCAGTTCTGATCAGAAGTAGTCGGATGCTTTCCGGCGCTTGGGCAGCTGCAGCAGGTCATCGGTAATGGACGCTGGGTCGTGAGTGATGGGGGTCTTGGTCTTGCTGGGCGTGGGCGTTCCCGAGGGTGTGGCAGGGCCCCCGTGTGGCGTCTTGGCACCGAGACCGCGGTGTGAAGGTGACGGGGTGTAACTGGCCCTCAGAGCTTTATCCGTGTATTTACTGGACGATCGGTTGACCAGACGCTGCAATGCCGGAGACAGAGCCGCCGGACTCAGACCCTTCGGCGTCAAACTGCAACACAGCCACAGGACCAATACCAGCAGAACATTAGGAACACCTCATTGTAATCATATTCAGAAGTGTATAGTATGTAAGGTGTAATAGGTGTATGTGTGTGTTTGTCTGTGTTACCTGGCCAGGTTCTCTGTTACTTTGCGCAGGGCTTCTTGTTTATTGGCTCTGTTCTTTGCAGCAACTTCGTTCGCCATCTTCAGACCCAGACGCTCTCTCCTCCCGGGCTCAGGAATCTAGAACCGGAACAGAACCCACACAATGCTCAGAACATGATGAACTTCTAGAAAGTTCAGGGCATCAAGAAACAGTACACTGAAATCTCTCTTCACTAGTTTAAGTCATCAGATCACTGGAGAATGTTCCAGTGTGTGTGTGTATAGTGTACAGTGTGTGTAGTGTGTATGACCTTGAATGATGGGCCATGGCTCCTCTCTATGATTGGTGTTTCTGATCCGTCCAGTCGGAATGGAGTGGACTCGATCTCACCCCACGTCATCAGCGGAGACTCGGACACTCCTACAGAACCAGAACACCTTGATCAGTCCAGCACCAATTAGAACCTTCAAAAACCCATATCTCCTCTGGATTTACACCCAGATTCAACTTGTTGAGAACTTCAACAGCAAGTGTAAAAAGTGCCACGATCTGAACCAAGGCATCAGAATCTGGTCTAACTTAAAGGGGTTCTGATTTGATTCAGAACAATTACAGAAAGTTGAGTCTGTCTATCATCACCCATTAAACAACAGAAGAAGGTGTTGTGCTGAAATCAGTCTCCCCTTGGTGATGTGCAGGAGCATCACGCAACATTATAGGTATAACAAATTATAATGCTGGTGATTCTGTATCTACTGTAACTGTAGATTAACCCTTAACCCTTATTTATAAACACAAAAGGAACCTGAAAAGAATATGTTTCACTCATTTTGCTACAGGACAAACCTGCACTCAAAGGATGGACAATGTAACACACAAATGAAGTGTGTGTGACAAATGGACTGACCTGGTGCAGGTGACGGCGTTCCCTCGAACCCGTAGCCATTCACTTTGGGAGACTCGTGTGGGAGGAGCTCTTTACCATCTGGACCAACTTTCCCCAGCTTAAACTTAAAACAAACAAACAGGCAAGTGTACAAATCTATGGCACTCTGAGCAGAACTGTAATGTTCTAGACAATGACTTGTGAGAACATCTCCAGAACCAGATCATCAGGCAGGTCTTGTTGAGTGCTCCTCACTGATGCTCATGAAAGCTCTGCCCACCTCATAAGTTCCGGAGTAAAGGATCCAATGTAACATCAGTGAGGCTTACCTTGAGGGGGCTCTTGACTACAGCAGATTTGCCTCGCACATTATAACCTTACACCTCTGACGTTACGGCAGATCCTTCAGGTTCATAACTTGCGAGGCTAATCTACTGTAGTCTAGCACCCCCTACAGGTAAGTAGTGCATGTGTACATGGCTAATAAACACATGTAACTTAATTCTATTTTATATTTAAAAATAAAAAATTAACATTTAAACTGTAATGATTCTGTTCCTGAGAAGATCCCTAAAGGTACCTGTACTCAGGTAAGCGATGTGGGCGGGGTTACCTGTGCATTTAGAGCAGCAGCCTGTTGGATCTGGGATTTATTCAGAGCTTTACAGAACGGATCCACATCAAACCGAGTGTTCTTATACAGAACCTCCCGCGGCTTCTTAAACACAGCGTCGTCCTTTACACCTGCAGAGATATTAATAAGAGATATAATGAACAGGTAAGCCCTGTTTTATTCCACCATTACCATTACCTAATAAGGAACCGTATTAATATTTGGACTGAAATAAAGCTTAAACTGGGTACTGAACTAGGAAGAACTTGGCGATACGATACAAATCACGTTTTGAGTATGAGTACATTGGCATGGTATCAGCCCAATACCAATGCCAGTATCGGTATTAATGCATCCTTACAAGATAATATAATGTGATTGTTGTTAACCACTGTTAGTATTAGTGTAGAAATCTGCTGTTCATGAACACGGTGAGGGTAGAGTAAAGCTTCTTACCCTCGGGGTAATACATCAGAGCGTTCCTGGCTTTATATTCCCATGTCTCCACCCCCGCTTTTGTACACTCCAACGCCTGCTGCTCCGACGATGGCAGTGCAAGGTTCTCCTCGTGCCTCTGAGGAACAAAACAAATAATTTAATACTCACTGATGATTTAAAATGTTACTAAAGTTAAATAAAAGTTTGCAATCAACTTAGAAACACTGTTTTACAGTGAAACTACAGTTTTACTGCCTCCTTGTCTATGTTACTTCCTGGCTCTCTCCCTTTAGTTAGACTGTTATAGTCAGATCTGAGGTGATCAGACAATCAGGCTCTGATAATCTGATCACATTCTCTGTTCTCCAAAAATACAAATAACAGAAATGACCTTTCTCAGATTTACTGACTGCCCACCTATCCAGCTACTGCCACCACCTGCCACAGATCAGCCACCTACCCTCTCTATGCTACCTATAGTCAGACCTGTCACAGTTGTTAAATATAGCCATAGTTTTTTTTGCACAATGAATATCAAAACAAAAACAGGATAACACCTCATGCATCATCACAGACCTTCTTAAACTCCTCCTCCGCCTCGTACAGCCAGGCATTCTTCAACTTCTCTTTATCCTTAGCCAGATCCATGATCTGCTCAAACGAGGCGTTATCCTCACTTGTGTTCTTCGCTAAGAACCGATCCAGGGACGGGAGCTCCTTCTCCTCCTTACCACCATCTTTAGCTCCTAAACCACAACAATACAATTATTATTATTCTAAACCACAACAATACACAATATTATTACCATAACAATACACAATCATTATAGTTATTATAATTCCTACACCATAACAACTAATTACACAATTAATAATTCAATTCTCCTGATGGAGACACATTACTGATGTAGGAGATTTTTACTGATTATTCATTATTGATTACTGATGACTAACCGTTTTCTGAAGTTCTGGGTTTGGTGTGTGAGGTGGACGGTGATGCGGCGCGAGCGTCCGGCGTCTCAAACGTGGATGGAGTTACATCTGAACACAGTGCGCACACACACACACACATATACATTAAATACAAAATAATCAATCCCATAATTACATTTCAGAATAAAAGTTTTCACTCTCACTTTAATCTCCACACATATGCAGTCAGTAGCATGATACTACACCCTACACACACTGTGAGGGTGGAGTGTTTGGTGTGTGTGGTATATATTACTCACAGGGAACGTATGTGCGGGGGGTGTATTTGGCCATAGCTGTGCCATATTTGATGGCGATCTCACGCATGCGCTCCAGGTCTCCGAGCTCCTCTGCCTCCAGGTAATCCTTCTGCGCCTGCAGCTTCGACACATCTGGGAAAAAATCCCTCTGAATGATCTTTTCCAGATTCTGATCAAAACAGAGAAACACAGAAACAATGAAGATTTGTGAGGATTCGTGAGGAACAGTGAGGTCATGAGGATTCTCCAACTCGCTGCTCATAGTCTATTTCAGTATGTATTGAATATTATCCATATGTATTGAGTATTGCCAGTGCGTATTCCTCCCTCTGCAGTATGTACTGGCTGTTATCTCTGAGTATTGGTTGTTTCCAGTATGTATTACCCTTCATAATTGGTTGTTACATACATGAAGTGGTCATTACCTGCATGTATTTGTTGTAACCAGTATGTATTGACAGTTATGTGCTTGTGTTGGTAGTTTCCAGTATTTATTGACAGTTACCTGTGTGTATTAGTGCTACCTGTGTATATTAGTGTTACCTGAGTGTGTTCGTGTTACATGTGTGTATTAGAGTTAACGTTACCTGTATCTGTTAGAGTTAAGTGTGTATTACTGTTACCTGTATGTATTGCTCTTCTTGCAGAATGGTGCGCGGTTTCTCGGCGGCGCTGTTCTCCGGGTTCGCCGGTAAACTGACCACACCGGATCCGGGTTCCATCTCTCACCTTTACCTGAGAAACACCTGGTGAACTCGCTTTAAACCCGCGAGATAAAGCTTCTCTCTGCTTCTGGGCGGAGCTCTGCTCTAATCCCGGTACTCTGAAGTATAGTAGTGATTATAGCGGTAAGTATAATGATAAGTATTGTATAAGTTAGAGGGTAAATCCAGGATTTTCCTATCCAACCAAAAACATAAACAAACGGAGCTCTCACGCGCAACTTCCGGTCTGAGCTGCTCATTCCTTACGTGTATCCGGTCTATGCTCACTAGCGCCCCTGCTGACCAACCGATTCAACTACACCCGATATAAATAAGAATATATTCTACATTCATACACACTAAACAGTCAAAAATGATAAATGATAAAAGAGTAAAATACTCTTTTATAATAATAATAATAATAATAATAATAATAATAATAATAATAATAATAATAATAATTATTATTATTATTAAATGTGCTAATGGTTAATGTTTGAGAGTTATTTATGTGTCCACTCAGGCGGCTATATTTATATATATTTATGTTTTTAATAAAGAAATGTGTGAACCTTTACTACGTAATATTTGAACTGATCTGACTGTGGAAAACCTCATTCTACTACTTTCTTAAACTTTAAATAAAGTTTTCATTTCTTTGTGCTTTATAAAATAATTAAAAGGTTAAATGGAGTTCTGTATTGTATACTGTGGCTTGTTGCACATGCAGCTGTGGGCCGTTACTATTATTATTATTATTATTATTATTATTATTATTAAATGTGTTAATGGTTAATGTTTGAGAGTTATTTATGTGTCCACTCAGGCATATATTTATATATATTTATGTTTTTAATAAAGAAATGTGTGAACCTTTACTACGTAATATTTGAACTGATCTGACTGTGAAAAACTTCCATTCTACATTCTTAAACTTTAAATAAAGTTTTCATTTCTTTGTGCTTCATAAAATACATAAAATGTTAAATGGAGTTCTGTATTGTATGTGGCTTGTTGCACATGCAGCTGTGGGCCGTTAGGTGGCAGCATTGGAGTTCTAGTAACGTACTGTGACCCAAATTAAACCCTCAAAAATACAGAATATATTTAGAATTTATTATAATTATTAATTATTGATTCATAATTGTATTATTATTTTTTTTATATAATAATAATAATAATAATAATAAAAAAATCATAATAATAGTTAAAGTGCACTGAGACTGGTTTCACACTATAATAATAATGAGGTCATGTGTATATATGTGTGTGTTGCTCTGTTTGATCTTTTCAAACTGGCTTCTCTAAAGCAGCACCACAACCTCACTAATGATCCCGCCCTGTTTATACACACACCCACACACACACTCTCAATATATATATACACACATTATACACACTCTCTTTCTCTCTCTCTCTCTCTCTCTCTTTCTCACACACACACACACACACACACAAATAGTACACAAACAAATATTATGTCAACATTATAATCAATAACTTTTCGTTTAATAATAAATCATTACTGTTTATTTTGTTTACATCAATATTTTAAAAGTGATACAAAATAATCAGGAAACATCACAGAAATATTCATAAAAACACCAGAAACAGTGGGAGGAGATACGTGCTAATGCAGCGTTTATTATAAATATATAATAATCATAATAATAATCAATCTATAAAGCGTGTAAATAGTGTATTAAATACTGTGTTGATTGGGACAGCCAATCAAAATGCATTCAGGCTGATGAGCTCATGCATATTAATGACCAGTCAAATCAGACTGACTGTATCAGAATCAGAACCACAGACAGAACTGAACATATAAACACATTAATAAACAACACAATCATAAACAACACAAAGCAACAATAACACACAATAAAATCAAAATAAAAAACTGAGAGTAAATTCACCCAGATGTTCAAGAAATTCTGAATTTTACCTGAATGACTCCACCCCTAGGACCCAATCAGAGCTGGTTTGGGGAGGGACTTATCACTGATTTAGGGGGGGGGGGGGGGGGCTTATTACCGCTGTTTTGGGGGGGAGGGGCTCTATATCTGACACTCGATGAATATGGCTCAATGAATCACTTTGTTCCAATTTATAAGTGTCTGTAATAACTGTGTAATTACACATTAACAATCCTGTAATAACAGCATAAATATTGGTTCTGAGGCACCCAACACTGACCCACCACTGATGCACTTCTGACCTACCACTGCCCTACCACTCATCCATTATTGCCCCACCACTTACCCACTACTGACACACCACTCACCCACCACTGACCGACTACTGAGCCAACACTGCCCCACCACTCACTTCACTACTGACCCACCACTGCCCCACCACTCACCCACTACTGACCCACCACTGATCCACTCACAACATAATCTAATCAACAACCTGGTGCTCCAACCATTGACCCACCACTCACTCATCACTCACAACTGACTCAACACTTACCCATCACTCACCAACTACTGACCCAACACGCACCCATCACTGACCAACAGCAGTACATCAGTACAGCTTACATAAATATATTGAGTATATCTCAATAGCTATAACCGGACAATCACCTGTAATTACTTTCCTAATACATGTTTATATGTTTATACTGTGTTTAGAGACACAGTGCTGCTGTGTCTCTCGGCTAGCTGTGTTGGGTCTCCGCTAACGAGCAGAGGCAGCAAACACACAAACACACACATGCACGCACGCACACACACACACACACACACCTGTATAAATACTCACACACACACCTGCTTACCAGTATAAACACTCACATCATACACCATACACAACATGCTGCGTCTACACAGAAGTATAAACTGCTGTGAAGAACCCAGGAGAACCCAGGGTACCCTGAGGGACCCTGCAGAGCTTTGGACAATCCAGGGGAATTTTGGAGAATCCTGGAGGACTCCAGAGAATCTCAGATTTCCAGAGGGCAAGAACTTTAGAACCCTGAGGAACCATCGAGAATGTGGTAGAACCCTGGAAAAGACTAGAACCCCGTAGAATCTAGGAGATGCCTGAAGAATCGAGGGGAAACATGGAGAACCCTCTCTGAGGAACCATGTAAATTATGGAGGAGCTTAAAGAACTCTGGAGAACCCAATAGGAACAGAACGGAACTCCTCCAATCACCTCACAATCACAGTTCACAGTTCCATGCGATGTTCCTGCTGTTCTCCCTCTTGTTCCAGGGATCCGTCACGCTCTGGGGAGGGTCTGGTTCTGACTCTCGGAATCGCTTCTGTTTTCCAGAGAGCGATTAACCTGCTACCAGTGGAGGACCACGCAGAACCCTGACCATATCACCTCTGAGTGAAGTGCAGCGTGATGTTCCCGGCGTTCTCCTCCGTGCTCCAGGGCTCTGGTTCATCTTCGTCCTCCTCAGTGGACGCCTCCAGGCCGGTGGGTCCGTCTTGCCTCTCCCGGTACTCGTAGATTGTGGGCAGGCTGCTCCGCAGGCCATAGCGCCGCCGTAGAGCCACCAGCAGGGGCTGAGGCAGGGTAAAGATGTCCACGTTGTTGCCCAGGTCGACCCAGGCCAAGCTGGGGAAGCTCTTTGTGTCCTTCAGTGCCTCAGTCAGGTCCTTCAGGATGGCGGTGGTCAGGCGGTTGCCGTTGACGGCGAGGGTGGAGAGTTTGGGTAGCAGGCCGAGGGCGGGCAGCAGCTGGCGCAGGCCATCGTCCTGCAGCTCTGTGAAGCTCAGGTCCACCGCCTCCACCGAGGAGCCGTAACTGTGCAGGTAAAACACCACACGCTGGACGTCCCGCCCGGACAGGGGGATACCGGACAGGTCCACGGTGTCACCCGTCAATTTCTTCTTCAGGGTCGTCTTTAGACTGTAAAACAGAAACACAAATTAGAGTTCCGATTGATTTACAGTAGTTAGGTCAGAGGTACAATAAAGTCACAATTAAGTTACAGTAGTTAGATTAAAGTAATGTGAGAGTTACAATTGAGTTAAAGTAGTTATATTGGAGTTACTTTAGAGTTACGATTGAGTTATAGTAGTTGGACTAGAGTTACGTTAAAGTCACGCTGGAGTTACATTAGAGTAAGAATTGAGTTACAGTAGTTGGATTACAGTTCTGTTAGAGTTGTGATCAAGTTACAGTGGTTAGATAAGAGTTACGTTAGGGTTATAAATAAGTTATAGTAGTTAGATTAGAGTTATGTGAGTTATGATCGAGTTATAGTAGTTAGATTAGAGTTACGTTAAAGTCACGATGGAGTTACAGTGGAGTAAGAATTGAGTTACATTCGTTAGATTACAGTAATGTTAAAGTTGTGATCAAGTTACAGTAGTTAGATTAGAGTTACGTTAGAGTTACAATGGAGTTATAGTAGTTAGATTAGAATTACGTTAGAAGTACGGTCGAGATTTAGTAGTTAGATTAGAATTACATTAGAAGTACGGTCGAGTTATATTAGTTAGATTAGAGTTACAATAGAGTAAGGATCAAGTTACAGTAGTTAGATTAGAGTTAATTATGTTAGTTGCATTAGAATAACTTTAAAATTATAAATAGGGTTACATTGGAGTTAAGCTTGAATTTGAATTGAATTTGGACTTTCATTATTTATTACTATAGATTAGTTAAAATATACTTACATTAGAGTTATGTTAGAGTTTAAGTAACACTGAAACAGTAGCAGCCCTAGAGCTGGACTGAAACTGTGTGTGTATATATATAGTGTGTGTGTGTGTGTGTGTGTGTGTGTATATATGTGTGTTGTGTGTATAGTGTGTAGTGAATGTGTGTGTGTGTGTGTGTGTAGTATGAAGGCGTTCTGCTGACGCTGCAGGATTAAACCGCCCGCTGTCACTCTTCGCTCTGATTGGCTGATTGGTTCTGGGGCTTTTCTCTAGAAGCCATCGGACACACACACACACAGTTTCTGTGTGGGTGGAGACACTGGTCCAGGGAAACAACAAAGCACACGCCTCCACCTGCTGTGTGTGTGTGTGTGTGTGAGCGTGTGTGTGTGACGAGGCTGAGTGCCATCAGTGAGGTGGCTGATGTGGCAATGTGTGAGCAGCTAAGGATGTCCTTTTCTCCTGTCAGAGCTAGACACACACACACACGGAAGATGCAGTATGTATTTATAGGTGGAATGTGGAGGTGTCTCGATACTTTAGGGGTTTAGTATATAAGTTAATGTATAAAAGTATTGGGACACCTCCAGGAGCTGCCGGCACATTATAAACCCACAAGCATTAGTGAGGAGCAGACTCCCTTTGAAGTTCTAACATAGATGTCTCCCAATACTTTTGCCCCCAGGTCTTATCAGTTATCGGCCAGGGGAACCGTTCAGCTGGCAGTTCTTCTTCTGGTTCTGTTTAAAGACATGGATTTCTGCAGGGGAACCGGGTAAGCCTGAAGGAACACTCTGGACTCCGCCCACCAAACAGCAGCAGCAGTTATTAAAGCTGTAAATCAGAACCGCCCATCAGCTTGGATCAGAACCGCACATTATTCACCTGCGTGATTCCAGAACCAGGGCTTATATAACTGCACAATCCCCCGCAATAACCCACCAATCACAGCTCAGCGTGTGTGTAGTGTTTGTGTGTTTGGTGGCTGAAATGTACATTAACACTAGGGGTGCGAATCTCTTAGTGTCTGGTGATTCGATTTAAATTTTTGGGGTCACGATTCGATTCAGAAACGATTTTCGATTCTGGAACCATTTTTCAATTCAAATGGCCTATAAATTTTGTTTGAATTATGTGAGAAGATAAAAAGATGAAAGGACAATATAAACAAATAGAACATTTATTTAAAACAATAAACTTAGGCTCCTTATTGTATTAAATCTTTTTGCAACATAATGACAGTGCCACAATAATGAATGGCTAATTTCTAGCATGGTTAAAAGTATGTCAACATTGCACAGAATAGTATTTACCTTACCAGAAATCAAACAAAAACATAGACCAGAAAATAAAATAAAATTTTATGTCAGGTAGATGTGAAAACTGCCCTCATCTATTGTCGCACGGAGCTTTTTAACTGTACCACGGAGCTCACCTACTGTCGTGCAGAGCTTTTTAACTGTACCGCGGAGCTTTTTATCTGTACCGCGGAGCTTTTTAACTGTACTGCGGAGCTTTTTATCTGTACCGCGGAGCTCACCTACTGTCGTGCGGAGCTTTTTAACTGTCCCACGGAGCTCACATACTGTCGCGCAGAGCTTTTTAACTGTACCGCGGAGCTCACATGCTGTCGCGCAGAGCTTTTTAACTGTACCGCGGAGCTCACTGTAGCGCGGACCTTTTTAACTGTACCGCGGAGCTCACATACTGTCGTGCGGAGCTTTTTAACTGTACCACGGAGCTTTTTATCTGTACCGCGTAGCTTTTTAACTGCACTGCGGAGCTTTTTAACTGTACCGCAGAGCTTTTTAACTGTACTGTGGAGCTTTTTAACTGTACCGCAGAGCTTTTTAACTGTACTGCGGAGCTCATCTACTGTCGCGCAGAGCTTTTTAACTGTACCGCGTAGCTCTTTAACTGTACCGCGGAGCTCACTGTAGCGTGGAGCTTTTTAACTGTACCACGGAGCTTTTTAACTGTACCACGGAGCTTTTTAACTGTACTGCGGAGCTCATCTACTGTCGCGCAGAGCTTTTTAACTGTACCGCGGAGCTCACATACTGTCGTGCGGAGCTTTTTAACTGTCCCATGGAGCTCACATACTGTCGCGCAGAGCTTTTTAACTGTACCGCAGAGCTTTTTATCTGTACCGCGGAGCTTTTTAACTGTACTGCTGAGATTTTTAACTGTACCGCGGAGCTTTTTAACTACTGTGGAGCTTTTTAACTGTACCGCAGAGCTTTTTAACTGTACTGCGGAGCTCACTGTAGCGCAGAGCTTTTTAACTGTACCGCGTAGCTCTTTAACTGTACCACGGAGCTCACTGTAGTGCAGAGCTTTTTAACTGTACTGCGGAACTCACATACTGTCACGCAGAGCTTTTTAACTGTACCGCGGAGCTCACCTACTGCGCGCGAAGCTTTTTAACTGTACCGCGGAGGTCACATATACTGTTGCGTGGAGATTTTTAACTGTACTGCGGAGCTCACATACTGTCGCACGGAGCTCATACTGTCCTGCGGAGCTTTTTAGCAGTTAAAGAGCTCCGCAAGACAGTTTAAGAGTTCCGCGGTACAGTTAAAAATCTCTGCGCGACAGTAGCAGATTCGGGACAATGTTGAGGACAGTGTGTGTGGGACAGTGTAGAGGACAGTGTGGGGGTCAGTGTAGGGGGCAGTGTGAGGGACAGTGTAAAGGACAATGCAGGGGATAGTGTGTAGGACAGTGTGGGAGTCAGTGTGGGAGTCAGTATGTGGTTCAGTGTAGGAGGACAGTGTGAAGGATGATGCAGGGGACAATGTGTGGAGGACAGTGTGGAGAACAGTAAGGGGGACAATGTAGGGGACAAGGTGGAGGACAGTTTTGTGAGACAGTGTGTGGGAACTGTATAGGGGAACAGTGTGCGGGCCTGTGTGTGGGGGTAAGTGTGGAGGACAGTGAGGGGGGGAAATGTGGGGTTCAGTGAGGAGGACAGTGTGGGGGTCAGTGAGGGGGACAGTGTGGGGGTCAGTGAGGGGGACAGTGTGGGGGTCAGTGAGGGGGACAGTGTGGGGGTCAGTGTGGAGGACAGTGAGGGGAAAATAAGGGGGACAGTGTGGGGGACAGTGCGTGTGGGGATAGGGAGTTTAAGTAGGTCAGCTATGAGGCGGTGTGACGTTAATCATGAATCATCTGACGGTGTAATATTACCATCAGCACTATATTAACATCACTATGTGTGTGTGTGTGTGTGCGTGTGTTCGTGTGTGCGTGTGTGTGCATGTGCCTAAGCCATTATGGTCAAAAAAATTCAGCAGTTAATTTGTGGACACTGAATTCATCCTGGAAATTAAATAATTTGAACTATGTATTGAACAATTCATGCTCTTCAGATACATTCATAATAATTCATAGTGGATACTAAATAAATAATGTTGCACACTAAATTATTAACAATAAATAAAGGATGCTGGACAATAAATAATTTATGACAGCATGAAATGCATGATTGGACACTGAATTCATACTGGATATTAAATGTGTCATTAAAAAAAAATTCAAGCTGGATATCTATTTTCTCTTTTAGAAACTCAGTCATTAAAGTGGGCACTTGCTTCCTACAGGACATTGACCATTATAGCTACTGAACATTTCATGCTGGTTAGTAAATAATTCATACTGAATAAGTAATGTTGCACACTAGATCAAGAACGGTATAAATAATTAATTAATGCTGGACAATTAAGAATTAATGGCAGCATTAAATGCATTAGTGTAAACTGATTTCATACTGGATATTGAATCTGTCATCCTAAATGCTAAACAGTTTATGTTGGCTAGTTAATAATTCATAGTGGATACTGTATAATTCACGTGGAGATCGGGTTCAGGCTGCAGTTATTAAGGGGTTAAATATCAGTTATAATGGTAACAATGTAATAGAGTGAAATTGAGCACCCTTACCCACACCCCAGCACACACACACACACACACACACACACTCCTGCACACACACACACACTCTCACTCCGCCCACGGCATCCCATTACCCCCCCAACACCCCCAGGACAGACTCACACTGCATTAGTGGTGATGAGAAAGAGTATAATTACCCAGCGAGTGTACAGCAGGGATGCTGCCTCACACACAAACACACACACACACACACACACACGCACACACAGATTTATTAAACACATTCATCATTAGAGTGGCGTATTGAGGTGCAGTGTGGTGATGAAAGCCTCAGGCTGAGCGCTCACTCCGCTACACACAACACCGCCCCCATACCCCCAACACTGCGCACTCCTCACTATACTGTGCACACCTCACTACACCGCACACTACTTACTACAATGCACACTCCTCACTACACTATGCACTCCTCACAACACCGCACACTCCTCACAACACTGCACACTCCTCACTACACTGTGCACTCCTCACAACAACACAGATTCCTTACTACACTGCACGTTCCTTACTACACTGCCCCTGACCTCCCTGACACCTCCCTTGCACCACCAACACCGCACACTCTTCACTACCCCATGCACTCCTCACTACATCCCGCCCCTCAGAACACTGCACACTCCTCACTACACCCCCACCACCCCCTTACCTCCCAACACCGCGCACTCCTTACTACCTCCCAATGCCGAGCACTTCTAACTCACAGAGTGAGTCGCCTTGTCTACCTGAGCAGCATCCTGGACTCCTACCACAGGATTATCCCACAGGATTTGTGCAGTAGTGTTTAAAAACTCCAGCAGCACTGCTGTGCTGTGCACAACACACACTAACACCTCATACACCATCACCATGCTAATCAGTGCAGACAATACTACTGCTGAAGCTCCCGCTGTTTTGTTTTAGATGTAAATCAAACTGGGTTAATTTCTCAGGGATTGGAATGAGGATGGGGATGGGGAGAGCCCCCCCCCCCCCCCCCCCACAGAAAAATAAAGAGAGAGAGAGAGAGAGAGAGCGAGAGAGAAAGATAGAGTGAGGGAGAGAGAAGAGTCAATAAATGCTGATACTCATATTTAGGAAACTGATTAGCATCAGCCAATGTACCTCATAAACATGATCTGATTAGTATTTGGATTTGAGTACTTAAATGCTGAATATCAGCTGGTACTCTGATAAGTATTAGTCAGTACTCAGCTTTAGAGTACTTGGATTAATACCATTCAATACTCAGTTTATTCCACATGTGATGATTCTATGACTAATTTTGTATTTGACTGATTTGGATTGATTTCTGAGAGTCATTGATTAATAACTGATTCATGAATAGAATGAAACTATGCTGATGGTCAGCAGATGTTGTTTACATGGTTATTGGCTGGTTATAAACGCTGGGTGATGGGCTTGTGACAGGAAGACACTGTGGACTGACCAGGCATGGGACTTTCTCTTGGGGACGCTCTGTCTTGTCCACTTGGAGTGGGGGGTGAGGTGATACACCAGCTGCCGGCAGATCTTATCTGAAGACTTCAGGGCGTTCGCCTCCTGCAGGAGAAACAAGGAGAAACAGTGTTATTCTAACCATCCCGGAGAAATAATTCACGGGAAAGCCTGCATAAGGAAGAATGATGGTCAGTGGACAGTCTGTGGACAGCAGCTGGTCAGAGTGGTCAGAGGTCAGAGTGACGACCAGCTGACCTTCGCTTCAGCACATAGCCTGAACTCACTGAGAGCTGAAGTGAACAGAACGCAGCCGACAGAGATTATAGAGAAATTTCGGCGGATTACTTTAATCTCTGCACTCAGAACATTCCCATAACCTAAAAACAGTGTCCGTCTGAACACGGGATCCAGAGCAGCTCACCCAAATAATCCTACATTGTCCCCAAAACACGGGAGGACATGTCCCTGCTGCACTTTACATTAAATTCACAATTTCACAGATACATGATTAACAAATTATTAACACACCTATTTACTCAACCCAAACAGAGCTGATATTCACCCAAACATCGAGACAATAAAAACAGATATAATCCTAGAGCTCCAGGTCCAGAGCTGCTGATTCAGACCTACAACTCAAGAGAAACAGATCCAAAGCTGCAGACCCAGAACAACAGATCTAGATCTACAAATCCAGAGCAACAGTATTAGAGCTACAGACCCAGAGCTGCATATCAAGAGCAACAGATCTAGAGATCAAGATCCAAACTGCAAATTCAGAGGGGCAGGCCTAAAATACAGAACTTGTGGTGATCCAGGGTTACAGATTTAGAGCTACAGATCCAGAGTAACACATGCGGAGCATCAGAAGCAGAGTTACAGACTCAAACCTACAAATGTAAAGAAACAGATCCAGAGCTATTGATCTAGAGCTGTACAGATACAGATCTGAACTAACAGAATCATGATTGCAAATATAGAGCTGCAGATTCTGAGATACAGATCTACAGCAACTAATACAGAGCTGCACATACTCAGAGATGCAAATCGAGAGCTACAGATTTTGTGCAAAACACCCAGAGCTACAGATTCAGAGCCACATATCTAGAGATGCACACCCAGAGCCACTGACTAAAAGCTCAAGATCCAGAGACATATATACAGCTACAGATCCAGAGACATATATCAAGAGCTACAGATCCTAAAACACTAGAGCTTTAGAGCCAGAGCTGCAGATCCAGAGCTGCAGATCCAGACACCTATCTAGAGCTACAGATCCAGAGAAACATATCTAGAGCTGCAGATCCATAGACACATATCTAGAGCTACAGATCCAAAGACGCGTATCTAGAGCTACAGATTTAGAGCTGCAGACCCAGATACACGTATCTAGAGCTAGAGATCCAGAGACACATATCTAGAGCTACAGATCCAGAGACGCGTATCTAAAGCTACAGATCCAGAGCTGCTGATTAAAAGCTGCAGATCCAGATACACATATCCAGAACTACAGAGCCAGAGCTGCAGATCCAGCTCAGATTGACACACAGCTACAGATTTAGAGCAACAGCAGCAGAGCCCTTGTAGAGCTGCAGGCTCAGGCTCGGGTTTAGGCTGGCAGCTCTGTGAACAGTATGGCTGTATAAACCCCCATCTGATGCCCTGCTGCATCTCCCAGCTGCCCAGACAGCTATATATCATTCTCAAATCTATATTTACCTGAATACGTGTGTGAGTGTGTAAGTATGTGTGTGTGTGTGTTGGGAAGGGTTACCCGCTTCGGGCACTGCATGTCTCGGGCCAGGCTCAGCAGCAGCTCATGAGAAATCGGATCCACCATGTTCAGGAAGGCGGAGTTCTTATACAGAACATCATTCAGAGATGATCCCTCTAGACCCAGATCCTATAGAGAGAGAAAGAGAGAGATAGAGATAGAAAGACACAGGGAGAGAGTGATTAAAACTGGCAGTTGTAAAGGTCAACAAAATAGTTTAATCCATCCAGCTTAATTCCTGCTGTGTAAGGGGTGCTATCTATAATGCTCATATGACAGTCTGTAATACACTACAGGAAGAGTAAGGGGCGCTCTATAATGCTCTATAATGTTCATATTATCCAGATGCTTATTTTGACAGACTGTAATACATTAAAGGAAGCTTGATGGGCGCTTTATAATGTGCTATAATGTTTATATGATCCACAAGCACATTCTGACAGACTGTAATATAGTACAGGAAATATAGGGGGCGCTCTAGAATGCTCTATAATGTTTATATGATCCACAAGATTATTCTGACAGACTGTAATACACTACAGGAAGCGTAGGGGGCACTCTATAATGCTTTATAATGTTCATGTGATCCCCACCCTCATTCTGACAGACTGTAATACACTACAAGAAATGTAGTGGGTGCTCTATAATTGCCCTATAATGTTCATATGATCCACATGCTCACTATGACCGACTGTAATACACTACAGGAAGTGTAGGGGTGCTCTATAATGTTCATGAAGCATTAATCAATAGCAGCTACATCTATTGCCTATAACCCCATGTTAATGTCTGTGTGTGGGTATCTCTATATGGTTTATAAACAAAGCTGGAAGTGAGACAGTACAGTGGGACGTCTGTCAGTGTCTAATTACTTATGGACAGAACCGAGCAAGAACCCCTCGCTCAGCACTCTCCTCTTCTCCGTCAGCGCTTTCTACCAGGGTCTGGACTGAATGATGGATTAGACAATTTCTCAGGGATTCCTCGACCCCAGCACACACACACACACACACACACACACACACACACACACAAACACACACACACACACACACACACAGCCTTTCCCATATAGTGAAGAATAAGACTGCTGGATGTGGAGAGAGTGCAGCATGGTTTAGCCCCACCCATTCGACCTATAGCAGTTTAAGCAATCAAAGCCCGTGGCACACTTGGTGAGATACACTGTGCAAAATATTTTAAACCTTGTCGCCACAGCAGATTGTGACAAGTGATATCGAATGGGGCCAGAAGGAGGGTATTTGAGAGGGGAATAGTCAGATTTCTGATAACATAAAAACATAATTTTGTGGGGCATAGTCCTAGCTCAAATCCAGATGAGCAGCTAGTTTTTAATTGTGCCATAATTATCACCTTTATTCATTAGGTTGCTATTGTAACATTCTCAGCTAACCCACCCGGACGGTGGATGGTGTGGTATCGTGATTATTACGTTTCGGAATAAAGTGGGGGAAATCGGTGACATAGTTAATGTGGGTGGGGCTTTTTACCGGGTTCTTGCTCCATCTTTAAAGTCAAATTTAATGCTTTTTAAGACCTTTTTAAGACCTCGATTAATATAATTTAAGGCCCAAAAATGTGGTAATAACTTTTTAAGTAGAAAATAAATGTTTCCATTTATTATAAGTTTTTATTCTTCAATCTTGTTCCATTGTGATGCAAAACATGTTAGCATGTTTGCTAGCTCTCCCCAATGTTAGCTAGCTCTCCACTAAACATAGTTTTCTCTCTAGTAACATAGCTAACTCGCTGCTAATGTTAGTATGTTAGCTAGCTCGCTGCTTTTGCTAACGCCACTAACCTTAGTTCTCTCCCCGTTAACGTTAGCTAGCTCTACATTTGCCTTAGTTCTCTCCTCAGTCATATTAGCTAGCTTGCAGCTAATGTTAGCTAACTTTAGTTCTCTCCCCAGTAACATTAACTAGCTCACCATTGAAATTAACTCTGCTAACCATAGTTTTCTCCCTAGTAACGTTAGCTAACTCACCACTAATGTTAGTATGTTAGCTAGCTCGCCAATAATGTTAACTCCGCTAATCTTAGTTCTCTTCCCAGAAACGTTAGCTAGCTCGCCGCTGATGTTAACTCCCCTAACCTTAGTTCTCTCCCCAATAGCATTAGCTAGCTCTCTGCTAACCTTATTTCTCTCCCTAGAAACTTGCCGCTAATGTTAGTATGTGCTTTTCCACTGGCATTAAATGCACCTAAATGCATCTAAAAATGTAATACCTACAGCAAATTTATGACTTTTTTTTACAGGAACCCTATTAATAATAATAATAATAATAATGTGATCATAAGCGTCTCTGATCTCCTCAAAATGTGATTGTGGTTTGAGTGATGGGATTACGATGCTCCTCCAGACATATATGCTGTTCACTCCTATACTGTGTACTGTGTATATTCTGTGTACTATGTGTACTGTGTTTAAGTGTTATGTGGTGTGAATGTGATTGTGTCCGTTGGGTTAGAAACAGCTGGGAGTGTGGAGTCGGTTCTGTACTGTGTTTGTTTTCTGTGTGGTTGGTGCTGAGAAGGCAGTGAAGGCCTAATCCCCAGAGTCCAACACACACACACACACACACACACACACACAGCAGAAGCAGGAGATTAGTGGGAGAACAGGAGGAATGCGTGTAGCCGCCGCCCGCTCTGATCACAGCTGACAAAAAACAGCCTCGCTTTCATCCATCTTTCTACAGATGCGACTATTTCTGCCGCCAAGTCGGAGCACACTGCTGTGGTTACGCAGCGCTGGTTTACAGCATCACATTTCTCCAACTCAACATCACTAAACTTAACATCACTTAACTCAGCATCAATAAACTCAACATCACTAAACTCAACATCACTAAACTCAGCATCACTAAACTCAACATCACTAAACTCAACATCACTAAACTCAACATCACTAAACTCAACATCACTAAACTCAACATCACTAAACTCAGCATCACTAAACTCAACATCACTAAACTCAACATCACTAAACTCAACATCACTAAACTCAGCATCACTAAACTCAGCATCACTAAACTCAACATCACTAAACTCAGCATCACTAAACTCAGCATCACTAAACTCAGCATCACTAAACTCAACATCACTAAACTCAACATCACTAAACTCAACATCACTAAACTCAGCATCACTAAACTCAGCATCACTGAACTCAGCATCACTGAACTCAGCATCACTGAACTCAGCATCACTGAACTCAACATCACTAAACTCAACATCACTAAACTCAGCATGCCTAAAAACTCAGCATCACTAAACTCAATCTGAATCAAATCAGACCATCAATCTCTATAAAACTGCATGAATCAGCAGGAAAAGTGTGAATATTTGTGACAATGACTTATTGAGAGTATGGGTCAGTGTGAGTATGAATCAGTGTGAGTATGAATCAGTATGAGCATGAGGATCTGATTGTTCTCTCGGTTCTGGATTAATGATGGAATTTGGGAGGTTAACCCTCGGGGTCCCGCACTATTACACCAACTCCGCTAAGATTTCTCTCCAAACATCGAATAGCATCACCAGGATCAGAATAAGGCCCGCCCACCACATGACACCACCAATCTCCAGATATACTCAACCCAGCCCAATCTTTAGCTTTACACCTGAGCTGTGAGGCTAATGTAGCTAACATACAGAAGCTCATGTACACCAATTAGCATTATGCTAACTGCGTTCCTAACTCAAATACCACCTTAAACAGTGGTGAAGTTGTGGTTCCTCTCTGTGGTGTTTTGGGTGTGGTTCTCAGAGTCAGGCTTTGGGACTAGTATAGAACCTGATCAGGTAGCTGGTAGGTGATTGGTGGGTTGTGGGAGAGTGGGCGGTGTTTATAAACATGGTGGGTGATGTGATGAACGGTGTGTGTCCAGACAATCCCCCGCAACGGTAAGCCCTGTTACAGGCTGGCACTCACTGAAGCTTGGGGCTTTAGAGCTTTGGGGAAATCCCTTTAGAGGCTTTAGACAGAGAAGCCGAGGCTTATTCCCTCACCACAACTCACAACTCACAACCTACAGCTCACAACTCACAACTCACAGCTTACAACTCACAGCTTACAGCTCACAACCTACAGCTCACAACTTACAGCTCACAACTTACAGCTCACAACTCACGGCTCACAACTTACGGCTCACAACTCAGGGCTCAGAACCCACGGCTCACAACTCACAACCCACAGCTCACAACCCATGGCTCACAACTCAGATAAAAACTCACAACTCACAACACATGGTTTATAACTCACAGCTCACAACCTATTACCATTACTACCCCCTGCACCATCCCCTTCTCCATCACCCTTACTACCCCATTACCATCCACATTACTATCCCCCCACCCCATCACCATCTCATTTCTATTACCATTATCCCCATCAACATTTCAATCAGAATCACAATTAAAATCAACCTCACTATCCTCATCTCCATTATCCTCACCATCCGCAACACCTCCCCAATCACCATACTCTTCACACTCACTATTACTTTTACAAATCCCATCAATTTCACTATAATCAGTGCAATGTCAGTACCACCCTCACCATGCCCACCACCCCTACTATCCCATCACCATCCTAGTCACTATCACTATCCTCATCCCTTTCACAATCACGATCACAACAACCAACATATTTTTTAAAGCAGAGTATAATGTTTCTCCGCTCTGCTCATTTTCTTTGTTATGACTCCTGCAGGTGATGATGATAATAATAACAGTGATGTGATCTTCAGCTGTGGAATGAAGCAGTTTGATTCCCCTCAGGAACAGAGCATGGCTTTATTACAGAACACATTACACCTCAATCCTCTTCTACACCCACCCCAAGCTCCACTCACAATCTTTTTTAACAAAAATGTCCACAATTTGTTTCTACATCATCATATATTTTTATGATAATTTGTTTCTAATTTTATATTTCCTTCTCACCAGTTACCTCACCCATAACTCATATAAACTCTTCTCATCACTGTAATGCTTCCTACACAAGCAGTTGATACATGTGAAGTCAGACACCGCCTCTTTTCTATCTTTCACCAATTAGTGCAACATCACTAGGCCAGTGCTGGATTCCCAGCTCTGAAACACCTTTAACTCTCAAATATGATTAACTCTAATATATGATCATTTCGGATTGGCTGCTCTGTACCTCATTCAGTGTGGACTGAAACACTGCTTATAACTTTGTTGTGAATAGGCGGGGCCAAACTGCTTATTGACTATGAGGTTTTGTATGTGGTTATTTTATAGTTTAATAAAAATGATTAATTAAAATAACCTCATAACTGCTGCTGATCATATTTTGAGTTATTGCGGTTTATAGTTTGTTGGACTTCTTCTTCAAGGGGGGGGGGGGGTGCTGGAGTAAAGAATCTGAGGGGCTTATTTTAGGGTTCCTCAGTCTGACCCTATAGGGGGAGAGATCTCTCTCTCTCTCTCTTTCTCACACACACTTCTGTAAATAGTTCTGGTGTAGTAGATCTGTGAAACCAGGCTCCGGACCCTACAGATGTGAAACAGCTTTAATCTCCATCTGAAAGCGAAACCTAATATTCTGATTATAATTATAATTTAGAACCATATATGAACCCTTTAGAAAGGTTTTAATTCTTAATTCTCTATATTCTACACCGTTTTTTACTAAAAGCTAACGTTCTATACAGAACCAGAACAACAAAAATATCCATTTATTCATCATTTAAATTATTGTTTAACCATTTCAATTGAAATGAAATATTGGAATAGTTTTCATTATTTTATTCTTTATTATTTTCACTGATGAGCAGCACAATGTTTAATTAACCCATGCTTTTTATAAATTGCAGAATTGTTTAACAGAACTATCCGGTTCCATTTTGTGTTCTGGGTTGAGGTATGTGATGGTATTTCAGGACTGCTTTGGATTTTACAGAACTGGAACTTTACAGAGTTCAGACTGGCCCACAGAACCGCCCATCAGCACCAACACCAGACCAGACCCAACCAGACCGAACTGGAGCTCTGGATTAAGGTGTTATTTATTATTAATCCCACTGCCAGTCCAACTCAGGAAGGGTTTAATAATCATCTGACAAAATCACACCAAACACATAAGTATGCAGGAGCTCCAATTATTATACTCATCATTCAATACTCATATAATACTTATATAATACTGATTATTATTAGTAGTATAAAATCATCATTCAGTGTCATCAACTGTTTACTGAAGGCCCAAGTGTAATTCGTAATTTATCTGAATAAACTGCTTTTGAAATTCCTCAAGAACCAGAAATGACTGGAAAAAAGGGCAACTCAACCCACTTTTATAAATAATCAGATTAATACATTGATTTAATAATGGGTGTGTTTAGGGTGAAATGCTCAGTTATACAGATTTCTGCATAGATTTTTGGTCTAACAACGTTTTTTTTTATTGTACATCATTAAAAATTGGAGGGATACTTACATGCTGCAGTCCCTAAAAACATCACTCCATAAAAACATCAACTTTGAATGAGTACATCTCTCAAACCCCCACTCTTAATGAGTTCATCTCATCTCATCAAATCCTCACTCTGAACGAGTTTATCTCTCAAATAACTCCCACTCTAAACAAGCTAATCTCAAACCCCCACTCTGAACGAGTTAATTTCAAACTTCCACTCTGAATGAGTTAATATCTCAAACAAACCCCCACTCTGAATGAATTCCTCTTAAACTTATGGTCTGAATAAGTTAATCTCTTGAACCCCCACTCTGAATGAATTAATCTTAAACTTCTGGTCTGAATAAATTAATCTCTTGAACCCCCACTCTGAACAAGTCCATCTCTCAAATCCCCACTCTGAATGACTTAATCTCATATCCCCACTCTGAATGAGTTCATCTTTTAGACCCCCACTCCAAACAAGTTTATCTCTTAAACAAACACCCAATCTGAACAAGTTAATCTCTCAAAACCCCACTCTAAACAAGCTCATCTCTCAAAACCACAATCTGAAAGACTTCATCTCATATCCCTACTCTAAACCCCCACTCTGAACAGGTAATCTCAAACCCCCACTCTAAACCAGTTCATCTGTCAAACCCTCATTCTGAACAAGTCCATCTCACAAACCTCCTCTCTCAACGAGTTTATCTCTCAAACAAACCCCCACTCTGAACAAGCTAATCTCAAACCCCCACTCTAAACAAGTTTATCCCTCGAACTCTCATTCTGAACAAGTCCATCTCTCAAACCTCCACTCTGAATGAGTTAATATCTTAAACACCCACTCTGGACTACTTCATGTCAAACCCCCAACTCTGAACGAGTTAATCTCAAACCTCCACTCTGGACTAGTTCATCTCTCAAACAAACCCCCACTTTAACCGAGTTAATCTCAACCCCCCACTCTGAACGAGTTTATCTCATACAAACCCCCCACTCTGAACCAGTTCATCTTTTAAACCCCCACTCTAAACGACTTCATCTCTCAAACCCCCACTCATATCTCTCTGGTATTGTGGGTGGAGATGCTGGTGGAGGTCTGCTGGTTGGTGTTTACCTTGCGGAGCAGTCTGAGCGCTTCTCCAGCTTCCTCCACCCTCTGCTCCTTCAGCAGCTTCTGGATCTGCCGAACCCACGCCACCCTGCGCTGGTACGGGCTCGGACTGGACCTGCGCAGAACCCCGGGCAGCTTCTCGGACCTCAGCACGAGGGAGGAGAACAGAAACTCTCCACCAGAACCTCCACCTGCAGAACCTCCAGCGGCTGCAGGCTCGGTCCTGTCCCCGGTTTCGGAGGCTCGGTTCGGGCGGGACTGCTCCAGACTGCCCTGCCTGCCGAGCCGCGAGCCCATGTCCGGTTACCGGATCAGTCCCCGCTCACAAACTACTGCTGAAGTGAACGGGCGCGGGCACGAGCTTAGCGCGCGCTCCCGGTACATCACTGTTGTTGTGTGTGTGGCGCGTGCTAGTGTGGGTGAGCGAGCGCGCGTTTGGCTACAACTCACGACAGAGTGGCGTCTTTCCCTTCCCCACCTGTACTCCTGTAATAGGCCACGCCCCTTGCACTGTCTGCGCTGTGATTGGGCAGCACCGTTATAGTCCTCTCTCCGTGTGAACTCCAAGCCAATCACAACAGAGCAGAAGGAGGAGGCGGAGCAGTAGGAGGAGAGGGACGGGCATTAGTAGCCAGTCCCAGCGCAGGATGGACGGGGTTTGTCCGAATTCAGGTGGGAAGTAAAATAACAGTGTTCACACAGTAGAATGTAGCGGCCACTGTCTCCGGCCAATCAGATCGCATTATTCCTCCACGTGTGTTTAATAACAGAGAGGGCAACACCCATTTAAAGTTAAATAAATACATATAGTAAGTAAATAAATAAATAAATAAATAAATAAATAAATAAATATAAAAGTTTTATAAAAAAGGGTATAAAAGTTATAAAAGTAGTTACATACAGTAGCAATCAAAAGTTAGAACACACCTTCTAATTCAATGTTTCATTTTATTTATTATTTTGTCCGACATAATAAATGAATACTGAAGTGATTTAGACTATGAAGGAACTTATCCTGTGCAACAAAGGATACTCTTGCTCTTCCTTTCCTGGGACTCCCTGATGAGGCCAGTTTCCTCATAATAT
This sequence comes from Astyanax mexicanus, assembly GCF_023375975.1. NCBI lineage: Eukaryota > Metazoa > Chordata > Actinopteri > Characiformes > Acestrorhamphidae > Astyanax > Astyanax mexicanus. Next base: position 22,424,794 of record NC_064427.1, on the reverse strand, counting down.
ATAAAGTCATATACATTTTTATAGATATTTATAATCATGTTTATAATGCTTTATGACTGCATTATAATAAGTATGTTTGTACAGTCTAATAAACATGACATTCATATAAATTGTTACCATTGTTTTTCTTTACTTAGTTTAAACGTTTTTGCCATAATATGGATTTGATGGATTAGAACATGACTCTAATAGAGCTATTCACTGTATACCAACTCTACCTCTTCACAACTTTACAACTGATGCTCTCAAACACATTAAGAGGCAAGAAAATCAAGTAATTAACTCTTGATGAGTTCAGCACAGCTGTTAACTGAAAGCCTGAATTCCAGGTGACTCTACCTCATAAAGCTGACTTCGAAAATGCAGCAGAGGTGTGCAAAACTGTCATCTAAGCAAAGATGCTACATTGAAGAATCTAAAATATATAAAACATATTCAGATTTATTTAACACTTGTTTTTTTTGTTTTTCTCTATAGTTTTGATGAGTTTAGTATTAATCTACAATGCAGACATTTCAAAATAGTGAAAACTATTTTGCTGACTGTGCTGAAGGGGAGTCTGAGGTCTGTACAATGTTCTCAGTGTTCTGCTGGAACGCTGTCTGACTGAGATGCTTCTCTATTTGTACAGAGCAGCTGCTGATGATCAGATTTAATCAGATCTGATTCATTAGTGCTGCGTGAGAGTGAGCCGACTGTTTCAACAACTGTTACACAATTATCCAGCACCCCCTGATACTGAGGAAAAGTGACACTGTATATTTTTATTTTTATTACCACTGGCCTTGTACACCACCCTCACTGCATTCACCTCCATCTTCTCCCCCACAACCTCCACCCCCCCCACCCCCCCACCTCCATCATCATGTCCACCACCACCTCTACCTCTACACCACCCCTTACTTGCCCACCTCCACCACACCTACTACGTTCATCACCTCCACCACCCCACCACCTCCACCACCAGTTCCACCACCACCTCCACATCACTTCCACCACAACCTCCACCTTTACACCAACCCCAACCCCCACCCCCACCAGCTTCACCATCACTTCCACCATCCTACACCAACCATCATACACCAACTCTCACCAACTCCACCACCCCCACCATCTCCACCACATCCACCACCTCCTCCACCTCCACACCAACCCCCCCACCTCTACACCAGCCCCCACCACCTCCACCACACCCACCACCTTATGTATCTTTTAGAGGGTTAATGTTTCACTCTGATGTGTAAGTAATGTGTAATTTATGGGTTTAATAATCCACTTTCTCACCTAGAGTTGCTAAAAAACTGCAAGAGTTCAAAGATTAAACCCATTCAACTAGTGCACACTCCTGAAAACCATTTGGAGGAGTGAAGAGTAAAGAGTGTAGAGTAAAGAGTAATAAGTACAGAGTAAGGAGTGAAGAGTAAAGAGTGTAGAGTAAAGAGTAATAAGTACAGAGTAAGGAGTGAAGAGTAAAGAGTGAGGAGTGAAGAATATAGAGCGAAAAGTAAAGAATAAAGAATGTAGGGTGAGGAGTAAAGAGTGAAGAGTAAAGAGTGTAGGGTGAAGAGTAAAGAGTGTAGAGTGTAGGGCGAGGAGTGAGAAGTAATGAGGGAGGAGTAAAGAATGTAGAGTATAGAGTGAGAAGTGAAGAGTGTAGAGAAAAACTTGTAGAGTATTGAGTGAGGAGTGAATAGTGTAAAGAGTGAAGAGTGTAGGCTGAGGAGTAAAGGGTGTAGAATGTAGGGCGAGGAATGTAGAGTAAAGAGTGTACAGGGTCTGAAATCACAGTGTAACTTTAGCGTATCTGCAGAAGATATAATGTATCTTCTCAAACACATTCCACAGCAATAACATCAATCAATGCTGAGAACTGAGTACTAAGAAACGTCTAGAACTGTAGCAGAATTTCTCAGAATTTCTCCCATCTCTATCAGCACTCACAGGGTCCGGACAAAGTGTCTTAATGATAAAACTCTGGTCTAGAAATGGAGAATCAAGCCCAAGATTCTGTTCTGCAGAATCAACTTGGTGACCCAGTTTACCTGCTTTAAGCTGAGTTTTTTTAGTTCTGGAGATCTTTCATGCTAAGGCCTAACATAATGTGGCCGTCAGGTTTAGGAAATAGAATGTCCTGAGTGAGGGTATTAGGTGAGGGTACTAGATAAAGGTACTGAGTTTAGGTATTGAGTGAGGGTACTAGGTGAGGGTACTGAGTGCAGGTATAAGTTGAAGGTAATGAATAAGGCCACTGAAGATAGGTACTATATGTGTTGTGAATGTTCTAAGTGAGGGTACTGAGTACAGGTACTGAGTGCAGGTACTATGTGAGGGTGCTGAGTACAGGTACTGAAGGAGGGTACTAGATGAGGGTACTGGGTAAAGGTACTGAGTGAGGGTACTAAGTTAGGGTACTGAGTACAGGTACTGAGTGAGGGTATTAGGTGAGGGTACTGAGTACAGGTACTGAGTGAGGGTATTAGGTGAGGGTACTGAGTACAGGTACTGAGGGAGGGTATTGGGTAAGGGTACTGGGTAAGGGTACTGTGAGGATACTGAGTAAGGTTACTGAGTGAGGGTACTAAGTACATGTACTAAGTGAGGGTTTTAGGTAAGGGTACTGGGTGAGGGTGCTGAGCGAGGATACTAAGTAAGGGTACAAGTTGAGGGTACTGTAAGGGTACTGGTTGAGGGTATTGGGTAAGGGTACTGGGTGAGGGTGCTGAGTAAGGGTACTGAGTGAGGGTACTAAGTACAGGTACTGAGTGAGGGTTTTAGGTAAGGGTACTGAGTGAAGGAACTGAGTGAAGGTACTGAGTACAGGTACTGAGTGAGGGCTGTTTATGGGGCGTGGCCCACACTCCTGAGGGAGTAATAAAGTTCGGCTGGCTGATCTTCGTTATCAGTTTGGTTAAAGTTTAAAGCGACTTTAACAAATCCAGCTGCGTCTATCTTCAATCTGTCACTTCAGAGCTGCTGCCCAAACCAGAACGTTCTGAAACCTGAACCACGGATTGAAACCAGCCAGGTAGGAGAACCCAATTTATTTTCACTGAAAGGAATGAGTGGGTTCTAGTTCTAGATACTGTAGAACTTAACATTTCATTTTAACACGGAGTTATTTCCTGGGTCTAATGTGTATTATTTAGTTCAGTTTCTATATGAATTATTCAGTATCCACTCAAAATCGTTTAGTATCTACTAGGGTTTAATTAGTATCTGCAATGGATTATTCAGTATCTATAAGAATATTATAGACTAGTAATATATACAGTATTTATATGTAAATAATCAGTAAGTGATTTGTACTGATCCATGGCTCCTCCACTATGAGTATATTACTGTTTCTAATAAAGTGGCCCCTGAGTGAAGTGTGTTTGGTGTGTGTGTGTAGGATGGTGCAGAAGTCGGTGGTGGTGGCGCTGCTGGTGCTGTTATTGGCCGCAGTGGGAACGTTTGTGGGAGTTTTCTTTGGGGTTCCGAGACCCACCACCCCTCCACCCGGCACGTACTCACTGGCAGCAGTGGCAGCAGACGCCGGAACATGCTCTGAGATTGGCAGGTCAGAACTAAGAAAGATAACATCATTATCCACACTAAATCATGTGATTAATCATGATTATCTGTGCTGAATAATGCGATTAATCACAGCTATCTACACTTAACCATAAGATAAATTGCATTCATCTGCACTAAATCTTGCAAATAATCATGATTATCTCCACTAAATCATGTGAATAATTGAGATTATTTACACTAAATCATGTGATTGATTGCAATAATCTATGTTGAATCGTGCAATTAATCATTATTATATGCCATAAAACATGCAATTAATCATGATTTACATGATTTACACTAAATCATGTGATTTATCTAGATTTTTGTACTATATCATGTGAATAATCAGGATAATCATAATTATGTATATATACTTAAACAGCATGAGGTGAGTGACTGTGATCATTTTAATAATTTATTAGCCTACATTACTGTATTAACATTTTAATAAGTGTAACAAGTGGGCCAGAGGTGTTGGGTGGTTCTGATCTGTGTGGGTTCTGCAGGGATGTTCTGCAGAAAGGTGGATCTGCTGTGGATGCAGCAATAGCAGGGCTGCTGTGTGCTGGGCTGATGAATGCCCACAGTGCGGGCATCGGAGGCGGGCTCTTCCTCACCATCTATAACGCCAAAACAGGTACACCCCCACTTCGACCCCTCCTCTGTGAATTAGTTAGCACTCCTGAGGTAAATGTATGATTAGAACAGCACTGCTGAGGTAATTGTATGCTTAGAATAGCACTGCTGAGGTGAATGTTTCATCTTGTTTGGTTTAGGTTTTGGCCAGAAATGTTTATTTGGGTTGACTCTTAGTTTAGACAGTAATCACCCTAAAGAGAAGCCAGATAGACCTAACCAGCCAAGAGAACCAGAATATTCCTCAAATCTCTGCAGTTCGGCCATATCTTGTTCCTAATAAACTGAAAGGCATGCAAATGAGCCTCCACTGTATAAAGATAAACAACTAAAATAAACACTCAGTAATGAAATTCTACCATCTACCATCCCTCTGAAGGTAAATATAATGTAAATATAATATAATATAAGTATATATATAGGACAAAAAGCTTTAACTCTGACTGTGAGTTTAACTCTGACTGTATGCTGACTGTGTGCTGCTTTGGTGTTTGTTTATCAGGTCGAGTTGAGACCATTGACGCTCGTGAGACCGCCCCTGCCAACGCCTCTAAAGACATGTTTGGAAACAATACAGATCTTTCACTTACAGGTACGAAAAATACTTCACTATCTGTAATTATTACAATACTTCATTACGACTAAACTGAAAAAGAAGAGAAAAAATACATTTTACCACATTTTACTGCTAGATTTGTCTTCTTGAGTGATTTTGAATTTCACAAATACTTATTTGAGTTATTGTGATACTGCACTCATACTTTCACTCTAGGACAGTTTCTCTTTATTTGATTGAGTTAGATTGTGATACATACTGTTTCTAATATATTAGAGGACCGTTTTATTGCAGTAACAGTATTTGAGTTAGAATGTGATGAAGTAATACTACTTTTACTCTAGTACCATTTCTGTTTTTTAATTAAGTTAGAGTACACTGTAAAAAACAAAACTTAAAATTGTTCGCCTTAATATGATTTTTAGTTAAGCTGAACAAAAAATATTCAATTGCACTGTAAACTACATCAAAGTAATTGGCTCAGGTAATTTTATTGTGTTACTTGTTAAAAATTGACCTGACTTGACATCCTGCACTGTCAAAATGTACAAATTGTAGATGAACCCTAGTTAAGGCTAGGCCAACTACTCTGCGCATGCTCATTTTGACTCCCTGGTTGAGAACGGGGCGGGATTTTCGATTTTTGCCGGAAATGGATTACGGCCATCTTGAAATGGACTTCGTCTGCGGCAAGCAGTCACTTCGGTGATCTTCAACTGAGATTTATCGTCCATAAGGTGAGTTTTTCGGTTGAAATAGTACATTTGTCATAATTGCATGCTTAAATTTGTACAATATACTCTTCTTTGGATATTTTAGCCAGGGTTTTAAGTTACCAGCCAACCAGCTAAGCTAACCTAGCCAGTTAGCTAGCTAGCTAAGTAACCGCTTGTTAAGCAACAAACGTTTTGCTAACGTTTACTCATACATTACACCGCTACGCGGTTACACCGGTGACCCATCGTTTTAACGCCCGTTAGCAAGCTAGCTAGCCCGTTAGCAAGCTAGCTAGCCCGTTAGCAAGCTAGCTAGCGAAATTAGACAAGGCCCATAGCCTGCAGGGGGAAAGCCTGGGCACCCGGCTGACTGACGGCACGGTAGTGCACAGTATTGTTGCAGCACTACAGTCCATGTATTCAGTGATTCAGTGGTAAGTAAATAGCTAAGTTAACTATGTTTAGAGCGAAGCTTACACTCTGTACATTTCCCCCTCATGTAGCTACGTTACTGGGTCTGTTTATTTGTGAGATGGTTTAAGAGTCGTAATATTATATTTGTTTAATTCTACTGTATAACGTTAAACATTAGTAAGATGCACCAAAATAAAGCCGACTACGGCGACCACATTTTGTTTGGTTTATCCTTCTGCCCGATGGACGTTTTAAACGTCCAAAATGACACCTTGTTTTCCCAGTTTAATTACTCAGGAATTCCTCCACACACCAGCATAAACCATATATGAATAGATAGGGCAGAACCTTCCGTTACTGAAAACAGCAGCAGCTTCATGATCCAGCCACCCCAGACTCTGATAAAGTTAATCCACTTAACCTCTTAATACGCCCTGGCCCGCCGGCGGGCCAGAAATTTATGAAATATAATATCTGGCTGTGTTTATGAATAGTTATGAACACTTATATGCTCAATATAGACAGCCAATATACAATTTTAAAGCTTAGAATCTCCGCTTTTCTGTTATCTAGCCTATTTAGCAGTATCTCCTTTCAGAAAATAAACATTTAGGGTGAAATGTGCCTAGTTTCATAAAGATATTACATTGCATATTTGCGTTTATCGTACGTCCATATTTGATCGAATACACCATTCGAACGGTCTGGCTCCTGTTACGGTTCCTGAATTAGAGTTGAAAGAGCGCGTCGCCCTGCGTGTGTACAGTTAAAAACTGTTTGTTTTCCGCTGCGGGGTTACATCAGGACACACACACACAACACCCACCAGCGAAGCTCTTACCTTCAAAACGCGTCCAAATTTAAGAGAATCCATCAATCCAGTCTCCTGTAATCCACAGTTATATCCTATCAGCACTTGGAATAATCTGATGCAGAAAAAAACTAATCTAAAATTTATCTCCTTATTAAAACCGTATTATTTGACGCTCCGCGAGCTTCCGCATAGAGCCAGACAGGGGAGAGCCTACTGTACATGCAGGTACGCAAATGAGGTCTGTCAGCCAATCAGGTGTCCGAGTTCTGCCAGCTGAAAGGGAGAGGGCGGGACCTGGCCGGCTACAGATTGTGTCTCTCAGAGAATTCCCACTGTGAGGAAATACTGCTATTAAAAACAAAGTGCTATAGGAGTTTGTACAAGAGTAGACCACACAAAAACCCAGAGTTTATTTCAAAATTAGTTATAAAAGTGGTAGTTTTTATTATTATAAAGTTTATATGTCTGAAAATAAGAAAATAAAATAGAAAATCTGAAAAGCGCCTGAAAATGTTCCGTTTTTTACTATATGTTCAACTGAATAATTAAAGTGTCTTAAATTAATTGTGTAAAGGCTTTTAAGTAATATTAATTCACAGAATTGACTGAATTATTTAATATTGGAATGAAAAGCCTTCAAATCTAAGTATGTTATTTCAGGTGGAAAATGGTAAAAATAGGCTTGGAGCTTAAGAGGTTAATAAATAGCCAAAATAAACAGGTGCTCCTTCAAAAATCAAGCCCTCTTTCTTTAATTTTAATCCCATTATAATCCTAGTAAAGTGATCCAAGTCTGTCTCTTTCTCTCTCCTCTGCCCTCTTGGTGATGTCACGTGAATGATTACCACCCACTGGCTGCATACCCAGTAGCAGGAAAGTTGATTGTGTCCCCCAGGACGTGCTTGTTGCATTGATGATAATGGTAAGTACTGTTGATGTACATGACTTCAGAATTCATCTTTAACTTGGCCTTTAATGTGTGTTGTTTAATATAATAGTACTATTACTTTGTGTGTTTAGTTTTATTTATATATATTTCTCCTAAATATTTTCATTTAGAGCATTTATTTGCAGAATGAAATATGAAATCTGTGATTTTAAAGTCAATTTTTTTTCACTAAATATTGGTTTTTGAACCCTTAACACATTAGTATTGTTGTTTTTAAATTAATATGAACTTCTTTGCATTGTTATTTTCATTATTTGAGGTCTGAAAGCACTGCATCGTTATTTGATGACAACATTCAAGTGTTTTTATAATAATGTTTTGTTTTCTTAATTATATCTAGGCTATTTATGTAACTTTCCTTATTTGAGGATTTTCCATGAAGTTAATTTTTTGGGTTTTTTGGTACAGTATTGGTTTCTTCTAAATATGTATGTTATGACTTTAAAAGAACTTTATTTTTTGACTGTCAATTTTGAATAGAAAAATAAGTAATATTACAGATATTTGTGTTATGTTGATATTTGTAATCTGCTATCTTGACATCCCTAATGTAGATTAAATTGTTACCTATTGATTGGGTCAGTTTTCCATCCAGTGATTAAGCCTAGTTTTAGACAGCATTTTCCATGTCATCAAGGAGTATTCCTTGTCAGGGAAACTGTCTGGGTTTATAAATTAAGGTACAAACTTGTAAAATCTCATTATTTAAATGTTTTTGTATTTGTGCTGGTTTTATGTTCTGCAGATTTGTGAAGAGTTCTTTCGTGTCACAACCTAGGATCTGTTGGGGACCTTTAGAGCAGCCTTGGATAAGTACTCTCCTCAACTGCTTAAACTGTACCGTGCAAGAAAGGGATCCTTCTGTCAAGACATGGACACCCTCTTTGAAAAGCTTGATGAAGAGGTACTCTTATCTGTTGTATGCTGTATTTGGTTTTGGATAGAATAATGGCAAACTAAAATAAATACCATGGATTATGTAGATGAAGTTAAATTAAATAGTGCCTAAAGGCTTAAAAATAGCTGTTCATGGTATGGTAGCACATTCAGTCACATTAGATAGATAGATGAGATAGCTAGATAGATACTTTATTGATCCCCGAGGGGAAATTAAAAATAATTTAGAGTGGGGAATTGTGAGTGGATTCTCCTGAGAGCATAGACCAATTCTTTCACTTATGTTTGTAAAAGTTTGTATAGCTGCTGCTTTTACACACCTGTGGACACAGAAGTTTTTGCTCACCTGTACAAATCATCAATCCCCGGTTCCAAACACTTATGGCAGTATAGTGTACATAGATGTGTTTCCCCACCATGTGAGGACTCCCACCCCCCTCTTTCTCTAAAACTGTATCTTGTTATCATTATTATTATTATTGTTAGACTGTTAGTCTTATGTTTTTGGGTGGTTATTCAACAACAGTATTTCTGCTTTTCTTCAGGTAACCGAACCAGAGGCTGAGCAGACCAAAGGTGTCAAGATGGGTGTCCTCACTGTTCTTGATGATGATGATGATGATGATGATGATGCACCTTCCTTGATGCCCACTGTCACAAGTATTGCCATTGTGCTGGAAGTGGCTATTGTTCTCACAGATGTACCAGACCTTCCTACTGCCTTTGCCTACCTTTTCGGCCTGCTCTATTCCTTGAACATGGAGTTTCCAAAAGAACACATGTATACTTTTGAAACTATTCAGCACATCTTCATGGAATTGACCCCTACTTGCTCTCAGCGTGTCAGGAGCTTACAAACCAAGCTCCTTCTCTAAATTAGAAACTGATCTTTTACATACACTTTGCTGGTTGGCCTAATCCGTCTGTCTGAAATGTCAAGACATTTTTGGCTTTACAGGTTGTAAAGGATTTTTTTTTTCTGCATTGGCCCCAATGTTCAGGGCTTTATCCAGTGGGTTTTCAACCTTTTTGTTTTATTCTTTACATTGCTGATATCCATTTGAATGGATTAAAGGAGCTACAAAAATGTTCTAAAGCCAAAGAGCTGTTTTCTTGCCAAGGGTTGGTTTAGTTGTTTCCTTTATGCCTTACATAAAGCATAGCTCACGGTTCTACAGCAGCAGTCTGCAGATGTTTTTTGAATGATTAGGTGCTGTATCTCCAAGAGATTTTTATAAGATTAAGGCAGAGTAATAGATCCATTTTTTATAGAGAAGGATGTGGCAGAAAGAGCTGGGCAGTGATGTGCTTAGAGTGTACAGAAATGGCACCCACTTTTTGCAAACAAGCACAACTTGTGTAGTGAATCTAAATCTTGCTATTGTGTTTGTTTTTTTTTTGTTTTTTTTTAATATATTTTATAAATGCTATACAGCAGCACTTTGTTCCTTGCATTGTTAAGTCAGGAGTTTTTATCAGCCTGCTTGGTGGACATTCTTGCAACTTGAAATTACTTGTTGCAGAAAGGGTTAATAAACATGTTAACTTAACAGTTTTGTCATTTGTCTTAAATAAGGACACCCAACTTTAGTTAGGTATTCTTAGTATCTAGAACTTTGTGTGTGTGTGAGAAGAACTTTTTAAAAAGTCTGAAACTCTTAGTATGTAAAACTGTTTTTTTTTATTGAAGTATAAATAAATGTGAAATTAGTAATTTAAACAAGAAATAATTAGTTGGTTTAACTTTTCTTAAAAACTTAAAATTTTGAGTTGAGATCTAAACTCAAAAATCGAGTGCAGTAAGTTGCCTTGAAATTTTGAGTTTTCTCAACTTTTTCGTATAAGTTGACTCAACTTTTTACAAATCTGGAACTCTCAGTATATAAAACTTAAAATTTGAAGTTAATATAAATGTGAAAAATGAATAATCTGAAAAAGAAATAATGAGCTGGGTCAACTTTTTAATAACCTGTGTTATTAAGTATGTAAAACTTAAAATTAGAATTTTATGTAAATGTGAAAAATTCATTATCTGAACAAGAAAAAATTTGTTGGCTCAACTTTCTTAAAAACTTAATATTTTGAGTTGAGTTCTAAACTCAAAAATCGAGTGCAGTAAGTTGCCTTGAAATTTTGAGTTTTCTCAACTTTTTTGTTTTTACAGTGTATGTACAGTACCGTTTCTGATATTTTAGAGTTATATTGCAGTAGCAGTAGTTCAGCTATAGTACAGTTTCAGCTGTTTGGTTGAGTTAGAATGTGATGAAGTAATACTACTTTTACTCTATTACCATTTCTGTTTTATAAATGAGTTAGACTGTGTACAGTACTGTTTCTGATATTTTAGAGTAGAGTTTTATTGCAGTAGCAGTAGTTTAGCTATAGTACAGTTTCAGCTGTTTCGTTGAGTTAGAATGTGATGAAGTAATACTACTTTTACTCTACCATTTCTGTTTTTTAATTGAGTTAGACTACGTACAGTACTGTGTCTGATATTTTAGAGTTATATTGCAGTAGCAGTAGTTAAGCTATAGTACAGTTACGGCTGCTTTAAAGAGCTGGATAATGATCTTTATGGGGTTTATGAGGGTCTTCACTGTGATAATGCAGGATTCCAATCAGAGTGACTCAGCAGGCCAGTTAAACTTTATACTGGGATGGAGGTAGCTGTTATGTGTATGGTACTGGGGGCTGAGGTTGAGGGGTCAATCTTATTATTAATTATTTATAGTCACTATCACAAATTTATAACTGGGTTGTACTGGTGTAAAGCTGGAAAATCAGCATACTGGTGCTCAAAACACAACATATACTGGTTTGGTGCTAATTTTGTGCTGGTTAATCCAGCAATGCAGTGTTCAAAACACAACGTACAGTAACCAACAACATTTCTGTTCATATTTTATTATAATTATCATGAGAAACACTATAGAAACAGAGCTTGGATATAATTTAGAGTAGTCACTATACAGCTTGTTTTCCATCCTGGAAAACTGACCTTGGCCATCATGCTGTAATTCAGTTTCAGCGTGTTAGCAATCTTCTCACATCCTCAGAGAGTTCTTTGCCATGAGGCAACACTTATCTCCAAAACAGCAACTTTACAGGAGAAAACCTTGTAAACTTTCAATAGTAGTCAATGTAAAAAGAGTTTATTTCAGGTCATTTTGAAGGGTTTCTATTGGTCTGTTCATCAATAAATTTTGGCACAGTGTAAGGTACAGTTTGTCTGTTCAAATTATGTAGTACACTAAAAATCGACAAAAATGGAGATTATTGTTTTTCATAGACAACGATGATATCCAGTGGCCCATATGAGAGAATTGAACCCAATACACTTATTTAACAGCCCTGTTCACCATTCTCACCTCAGATCTTCTAACTGTAATCAGTCACATGACACCAGAGGGCCTATGACACAATTGGGCACGGTTTGTACATGTTCACTGTGAGGTGAATTCACTTGTGTTGCAGATATTTAGACATAAATGTCTGTGTTTTTTATTTGTAGAGAACAATAAATCTATATATTTTTTATATTCAAATTTAATTTCTATAGAGTTTCCTATTAAAAGATAAAATACGATATTTAAAAAATGTGAGGATGGGCTCACTTCCAGGAAATAACATATACTGGTTTATACTGGTCTGATACTGTTGTGTGTAGGTGGTCTGGCCATCGCGGTTCCTGGGGAAATACGAGGTTATGAACTGGCTCATAAGCGCCACGGGAAGCTGCCCTGGAGAGAGCTGTTCCTGCCCAGTATAAAACTGGCACGCGACGGCTTTCCATTGGGCAAAGCACTGGCAGGGGCTATCTACAGCAACCGCAACATCATCCGCAATGACAAGACACTGTGGTAAGAACAACTTCAGTGACATCACAGCAGAACCACCTAACCCAAAAACCTACCAACCCAAACCCCTGCTTTAATACCCATGTCATTGATATTAGTAATGTTCTTTCAACACCTACCAGTTAAGCGTTTCTTCACTACTGACGGCTGAGGTCGGGTTCTAATGTTCTGTTTTGTAGTTCAGTGTTCTGTGATGAAAGCGGAGCTATCCTAAAGGAGAATAACACCATCAGGTTCACCAAACTGGCCGACACTTTCCAGGAGATTGCAGATAAAGGTCCCAGCGCGTTCTATGAGGGAACCATCGCAGAGAATCTGATCAAAGACATCAGGAACGCAAGTAAGGTTCCTTTCCTTTCTTTTGTTTTATAGTAGAACCAGAACCAAGACAAATATCAACAGTGAATGCAATTCTCAAAAATCCCTCTTAGAAATAATGCTAAACATGTTTTGAACAATTTGTGCTTTTTTAAAGAGTTTTATGTAATTGGTTAAATGTTTACTTTAGGCTCTAACAATTTGTACCCAATTGTGTCACTGTGCCTATATAGGGGTTAAATTTGGTGTTTTGGGTTAATTTCTCCCATACTGGTCACTGGATATTTAACATGCCACCTCATAGCATAGAACTCTCTGAGGATGTGAGAAACAGAATCATTGTTCTACATAGAAATGGCCTAGACTTTAAGAAGATTACTAACACCCTGAAACTGAGATACAGCATGATGGTCAAGTTCATACTGCAGTTTCTCAGGACGGAGCTTAATATCCAGAGGTTGACTGTAAAAAAACAGACGCATGAGTGCTGCCAGTATTGCTGAAGAGGTTGAAAAAGTGGAATGTCATCTTACAGACCGTACACCACACACTGCATCAACTCTTTCTGCATGGCACTGCCCTAGAAGGAAGCCTATTTTAAAGATGACGCACAAGACGAGCAGTCCAAGAACATGGGTTACTGGAACCATGTCCTGTGGTCTGACAACACGAAGATGGTAACAAAAACTTGTTGGCTCAGATGGTGTCCAGCATGTGCGGCAGCAACCAGGTGAGGAGTACCAAGACAACTACTACTTGTGTACAGTCAAGCATGGTGGCGGTAGCATCATGGTCTGGAGCTGTGTGAGTTGAATACCAACATCTACTGTGACATTCTGTAGCAGAGCTTTAGATCACACCCCTTCAGAAACTGGGTTGCATGACAGTTTTCCAACACAATAAGGACCCCAAACACAAACACACCTCCAAGATCATAACTGCCTTGCCGAGAAAGCTTAGGGTAAAGATGATGGACTGGTCATGTATGTCTCCAGACCTAAACCCAATTGAGTACCTGTGGGGCATCTTCAAGTAGAAGTTGGATTAGCACAAGGTGTTAACCACCGGTTCTGTGATGTCATCATGGAGAAGAGGAAGAGGATTCCAGTATCAACCTACGCAGCTCTAGTGAACATCATGTCCTAGAGAGTTATGGCAGGTTTTTTTTTTTAAGTCAATTTGGCCATTTTCACTTAGTAGTGTAATCTGTTCTATTGTCTGTGGTTTAGACATTACACACACACACACACACACACACATACAGACACATGTATCACATGCGTCTAGAGCTACTCAGAGATGGCCTGGGTTATTGTTTATAACATCTGTTATCTTATAATCACCCAACTTAGCTTAATCATTACCTCACACTTCTTCGCTGTGTGTGTATAATATGTGTGTGTGTGCAGGTGGGATAATAACTCTGGAGGATCTTCAGAGCTACACTCCTGTACTAAATGAAAGTCCTCTGCAGGCTTATGTGGGCGATTTCACCATGTACGCGCCCAACGCCCCATCCAGCGGCCCCATCCTCACCTTCATTCTCAACATCCTCAGCGGTACAACCTCATACGCTAAACGTCACACACTAAACCTCACACACTAAACCTCACACACTAAACCTCACAGCACCTTCACACATCAAACGTCACACACTAAACCTCATACGCTAAACCTCACAGCACCTTTAAATATCAAACCTCACACATTAAACCTCATACGTTAAACCTCATAGCACCTTCTCACATGAAACCTCACACCACCTTCACACATCAAACCTCACACACTAAACCTCATACGCTAAACCTCACAGCAGCTTTAAATATCAAACCTCACACACTAAACTTCACATGTTAAATCTCACAGCACCTTCACTCATCAAACCTCACACACTAAACCTCACGGGCTAAACCTCACAGCACCTTCACACATCAAACCTTACACACTAAACCCCACCCACTAAACCTCACACGCTAAACCCCACAGCACCTTCACCCATCAAACCTCACACACTAAACTTCACACACTAAACCTCATACCACCTTCACACATGAAACCTCACACCACCTTCACACATCAAACCTTCAAACACCAAACACACACTAAACCTCATACCACCTTCACACAATAAACCTCATACCACCTTCACACATGAAACCTCACACCACTTTCAAACACCAAACCTCAAACACTAAACCTCACACCACCTTCACACATCAAACCTCAAACACTAAACCTCACACCACCTTCACACATCAAACATCAAACACTAAACATCACACCTTTACACATTAAACCTTACACCATCTTCACACACCAAACCTCACACACTAAACCTCACACCACCTTCCCACACTAGACTTTAAACACTAAATAGTCACATACCCACACTCCACTATAAACACACGTGTGCTTGGAGCCAGCAGTGCTGCAGTAACACTGATTACTGGATTACAGACAGATTTCCTCTTCCTGGAAATTCTAACTGAATCTGTTACTGATTCATCCTGCTGGAAGTTACTGATCTTATCTAGAACCTCCTTAGTGTTCTTTATTCTCCCAGGCGAGTGTTGATGTAGGTCACACTTTCAGCTGATGAAGCTCATACTGAACAGCAGGTTCTGATCCGTTTGGGTTGAACATTATGGGGAATATCAGATCTTCAGTTTAGAGCACTGATGCACCATTCAGTACAGAATTTTACACCCTCCAGCAGCTTAACCAATAGTTAATTGATAATAACAGAGCAGCCACTTAGCAACACCATAACAAAACATTAAAAACCTACTGGAAATCACTTAGCAATAACATGGCCTCCACCAGGAATGCGTAGTAACAACCTACCATTACCATGGCCACCATTTAACAACATTATGGCAATACCACAGCAAACACTTTGAATTCCATGGCAACCACCTAGCACCACAATAGCAACCAACTGTGATACCATTGTGATCCACCCGAAACTGTGACAACCACCTCGAACACCACTGCAAAAAAACAAAAACAAAACATCGCAACACCATAGCAACCAGTTAACAATCACTTAACCACATTATAGCAATCACCTTGGATAACATATCTCACACCTATGTATCACAGCTAGTAACACCATGGTAACCACCAGGCAACTACTCAGTAGCGTGAGTTAACATTGATTTTGATTGGCTGTTGTTTGTCAGTTGAAAAAATACTCTACTGAGACTCTGGAAACCTTCTTGAACATACTCTGGAAACAACTCTGGAAATAGTCTTGAACACGTGAGACTATGGGGCACTAGCTCCAAATACTTAAATCAGTGTGTATTTGAGAGTGTGAGAGAGTGTGTATAGTGTGTGTATGTGAGCAGTAGTGGGATGAGACAGGCTCTAAACTCCACAGTGATGGGTAATTAGAGTTGGTCCGTTAGCGCTGTGCTAACTCTCCGCCCCCTCAGCTGCCCTCTGTTTCCCTCTGTGCCGCCGGACTCTAATTGGACCAAACTGAACTCAGAACTAACCGGCCCGTCAGAACCCCTTTTCCTCTGAGCTCCAGTGGCAGCATATTGGCTTCAGAGGCCTGACAGCTCAGATCCCTCTAAATCCACCAACCTGCACACCCGCCCGCCCACCACCCTGCCAGTCACTCAGCACCGCCGACCCACTGCTCACTAGAACCTTAACACCTCACACTGCTGGGAAAGAATCTGCTCATATTCCGAACTCTGTCCAATCCCAGTCCTCCACTGAAATGGGGGCGTGGTTATAAGTAGCCTTAGGTCCAGTAAGTCTGTAAATATGTCACTGCAGGGCTTTTTCATGCTCGGTATTCTATACTGTATTTAGTCCGGATAGTTTCGGTTTCACTTAGTTACAAGTTCAGAGAGTCACCTTTCCAGGTGTTGTGCCAAATCCTGCCTCCCTGCCAGAATGTGTCTCTATCCAGCAGAATGACTGTAACAGATTCTCCTCAGATTTCTTTTATTAGTGTTTATGAATAAGGGTTAATCTACAGTTACAGTAGATACAGAATCACCAGCACAAGCTCATTAATGGCCGTTTATTTGAACTTTTCCCCAATCAGAACTCTCAGCTAAGCTTGGGGGTGTGGCTAAGGTGTATATATAGCTTATTTTCCCTACGGTAAAGTGGTGTAATGAATGTTCTCCGTGGTGAGGAGTTCTGTGTTCTGATTGTTGTCGGTTCTGCTCGGTTCCCCCGCAGTCTCGGCGGCAGCTCATTATCCGCTCCGCCACTCTGATCCTCCCGCTCTGTGCCAACAGAGTTTAATCAGTGGCAGGCTGCGCACACTGCTTCCCCCAGCCGCCGCGACCCGGCACAGCCGACAGAACCCACAACGCCGGCTTACCATTACACACTGCCCAGTTCAACCATTAAACCATTACAGGAATGGTGGGGTGGTGGCTGGGGGGCCTCACTCTCTCACTCACTCTCTCTGTCACTGTGTCATTCAATCACTCTCTTTTACACTCTTACACTATACCACTCTCTCTCATAATTTCTCTCTCTCTTGCTCCCTGTCTCACTTTCTAAGTCTCTTTAACTAAATCACTTTCTCTCTCTCACTCTCTCACTCTCACTTTCTCATTCTATCACTCTCTCCTTCTTTGTCTATCACTCTCGTTTTCACTCTCTTTCACTCTATCACTTTGTCTCACTCTCTCGTTTTCTTACTCTATTATGCTCTCTCTCTCTCACTCACTCTCTCATTCTCACTTTCTTACTCTCATTTTCTCACTCTTTCATGCTCTCTCTCATTCTCTCTCTCTCTCTCTCACACTCTCACTCTCACTTTCTCACTATATTACTCTTTCTCTCAGTCTATCACTCTTTTTTATTACATCACTTTCTACCACCCAGTAGACCGTGTAGGTTAGGTGCGGGCTCTTTAACTGATATCATTGTGGTTCTGCAGGTTTCGGGTTCTCCTCAGACAGCGTCTCCAGCACTGAGAAGAAGATCCTCTCCACTCACCGCATTGTTGAGGCCTTCAAATTTGCATATGCAAAAAGAAGTGTGCTGGGAGATCCCAGCTTCCTCAACATCACTGAGGTACAGCTGCAAAATCCGTATGACCAGTTTATCTTATACCACAAAGCAGAACAGCATGTCAGTCCTGTCACTGTAAACCAGCATACTAACAGAAACTAGCATACTAGTTCGTAGTGACAGGTGGTTTCAGGTTTGGTCCAGAACATCATCTGTTCTCAGTGAAAAAAAACACACAGTTCTAGTCTTCAGGGGGAATCTGGAGAAATTATTTCTGATTGTTGGAAAATTGGTGGATGTTTTACCTCATATTTTCCCCTGTTATATTTCAGCCCACATTAAACTGTGTTTGTTCTGAAGGCCAGGTTCTGATCAGCGGTTCTGCACAGAGGTTGTGTCCTATTTTTTTGGCGCATTAGCTCTGCTGTAATCAGCTGCTTCCCTGTGTTCCTCTCCAGTTTATCCACAACATCACCTCAAAGAGCTTCGCCGAAGGCATCCGACACAAAATCACAGACGACTCCACGCAGCAGGAGAGTTACTACGAACCCGAGTTCTTCGTCCCTGATGATCACGGAACTTCACACATCTCCGTGCTGGCAGAGGATGGCAGCGCCGTGGCTGCAACCAGCACCATCAATCGTTAGTAAGATCAATACACCTCAAACATCAGTAAACACTATCAGTAAACACCAATACAAGTCTTGTTCGGTGTAATAGATGTAGCGTGATTGATGTAGCTCTGATTGGGCTGCTGGGTTTAATGATGTTCTCTGTGTTCCCTCAGTTTCGGCTCTAAGGTCATGTCCGCCTCTACGGGCATCATCCTCAACAACGAGATGGACGACTTCAGCTCTCCACTCATCACCAATAGCTTTGGTGTTCCTCCCTCACCCAACAACTTCATCAAACCCCGTGAGTGATGGTGGTGATGGAAGTAGTGAGATGGGGTTGGTGATGGTGGTGTTGGTAATGGTGTAGTTGGTGATAATGGTTGTGTTGGTTTGGGTGATGGTGTTGGTGATGGAGTTGGTGGTGGTGTGGGTGATGATATTGGTGGTGATGGTCATGGTGCATGGTGTTGGTGTTGGTGGTGTTGATGTGGGTGATGGTGTTGGTGATGGTGTTGATGATGGTAAGGGTGATGGTGATAGAGGTGATGGTGTTGGTGATTGTAAGAGTGATGGTAAGTATGATGGTGATGGTGGTGATTGTGATGGTGTTGGTGTGGGTGTTGATAGTGTGGGTAATGGTGTTGGTGTTGGGAATAGTGATGATGGTGTTGGTGGTGATGGTGGTGATGGTGATGTTGATCATTAAATACTGTGTGTGTTTTCTCGTAGATAAAAGGCCCATGTCGTCTATGTGTCCTGCTATCCTCTTTGATAAGAACCATAAGGTGAAGATGGTGGTCGGCGGCTCCGGCGGAACGAAGATTACCACATCAGTTGCTCAGGTAACCAGCAGTTAAACCACACCCACATTATCCATAACGAGTTACTGTAGCCTGTAATAATCACTGCAAGGTTAATCAATAAACCCGTTACTCCATGTTTAGGTGATCCTGAACTCTCTGTCCTTCAACTACGACCTGAAAAGATCAGTGGTGGAACCCAGAGTTCACAACCAGCTCAGCCCAAACATCACTCTGGTGGAGGCCGGCTTCGATCAGGTAAGAGAACACACACAAGGAAACAAGCAAACACACATACAGACAGAAACAGTGTGTGTGTAAGCTAGTGTGTAAGAGTGTGTGTGTGTGTATTAACCAGTGCTCGGTGTGACACGGTAAGTGTTTGTGTGTATGACTGCAGGCTGTGGCAGACGGTTTGGCCCAGAAGAACCACGTCATAGAGGTTCTGACGTCCACTGGCGCCGTGGTGCAGGCCATAGAGAGGCGGGGTATGTGGATCGAGGCAGTGTCTGACCCCCGAAAGGGAGGATACGCTGCAGGGTACTGATGAATCAGCATCTACCAGCAACACCACCCTTTTCTACACTTCCCCAACCGTGCCAGACCGGGCTGGACTGGACGTCCAACCAACCTAGACTGACTGAGGGACAGAACAGAACAAAGTCCTGACCTCTCTGACTCCTCCCCTTCCTCTCTCCACTGACTCAACCTCACCGCCCCTCTAAAGAGGAGCCAGCCAATCACGAGAGACATCTACATGTGTTTTTGTATGTTTTTTTGTGTGCTATATTTATAATTCTAAATAATAAACAGACCAATAATCAATAGGGGCACTCTGTTCACTGTTGTGCTGCAACCCCACTCTTCTCCAGATACAACACTGGAACGCCATAGCAACCATCTAAAAACTCACAACACAATCTATTTATAACCACCTGTAACACCATAGCAACACTTTAGCAACAAAACCAACAACAACAGCTTATCATCAACCAAGAGACACATTAGCCAACACCTTGCAATCCTACATCAGCAACTTTACATCCACTATAAATCATCTTAGCAACCATCTAGCAACACCTTGGTAACAACTTGAAAATTGGTAACACAAAGAAAATTAAAAAGCACCAAAAGTTGTTCTCAGTTCGGATCAGCTGATCCATGATTCGGTTGGTTTACAGTGTAAAACAATTTATTGGATATTTTTTTTTAAATTCAGATCAAGTACAGGAAATGGATTCAGATTATCATCACCTATTAAACAATAGAAGAAGTGATGTGCAGGAGCGTCACGCAGCAGTTTGGGTACAACAGATTACAGTGCTGGTGATTCTGTATCTACTGTAACTGTAGATTAACCCTTATTTATAAACACAAATATAAGTTACTTATTCTGCTGCAAAACGAACCTGCACTCGACAGACAGAAACACATTCTGCCAGGGAGACAGAATTTAGCACAACACCTGTAAAGGTAACCGGTTGAACATTCTACAAACCAATCAGTGTTGAGTTCGGAATGGGACGAGGCCGTTGTACAGAACGTTTGAAGCGTACAGAGATCCCGGTTCTGCGCTCTGTTGGAATCTGGTTCAGGCTGTGATCTAATTTTAGCTGCCGGGTGAGTTGAGGAAGATGAGTTGGGACGAGTTTGTTTTCTCTGTTTATATTTTTAGATCATCTTCAAAAGCTTTTTCATAAAGCTAAAGTGAAACCCCGTCCCTCCTCCTCCGCTCGTTCTCCACCTGACCTCCTTTCACACCTCAGATCCAGCTTCAGTCTGAGAACCTGCAGGAAGCTCTTCTGCAGCCGGAGCTGGAAGATTCCCCTAGAAACTCATCTGTCAGGATCTTCTCCAGACCGGCGTGTCCTCAATTCCACAGAGACTTCTTCAGCACTTCTGAGTCATGTTATTAAACTGGTTTAGTGCCAACATAATTACACAGTGCCAGGGAGACTGTTTCTTTATACCTGCAAAACATATTCCCACTGCTGCCAACTGCTGCCAACCACTGCCAAACGCTGCCAACTGCTGCCACTCCACCAAACATCTGGACCAGTCTGCACAAAAATCAAAACACTGAGCTTCAGTTAATCAGCCTGCTATACTTAAACCCAACACGGCTGCTGTTTCCACATAGTGTTTCTGTTTTAACACTAGCACTATATGGTTCGGTTAAATCGGACACTGGTTGGTTTGTACTCTTGGTGCAGTTCATTTGGGCAGGTGTGAAATTTCACTTGGGTTCGAACTAAACCAACAACACAATCTGGTTTGAATCCAGCTCTGCAGCGGCTCTGTTTGTGTTGAGAACATTGGCACAAAAACAGACTGTGTTTCGATTTGTACAGCTAATTTTGAACCGTTCTGCGCTTTTCCACCAGTAAAATACTGTAGGATCTGGAACTTAAGAAGTTAGTTCCCAGCTGGAGTAAAGGAACAGTAGGTTCTTCAGAGCAAAACGAGAGCCGCTGAGTAGCTCCCTCTGTGGATGTCATATTCTGTAAAGTATCCTCGATTCGGTAACACTTTACAATAACGATCACAAATAACAGTACTTACACCAGTAATAAACATTATTAAATGGTGTGTCTCAACTAAGTGTGTCTTAACTAATTATTAGTTGACACTAGTTAACACAATAGGAATCATTACTAAATTTTAATGACTAATAATGTTGTTAATAATGATGAATTGATATATTAGTTAAACATTTGTTATTATTAATAATGTCTTAATTAGTTTTAATTAATTGACACATTTTATGGTAAGTATTGTTAATTAATGTACATGTATTAGTTAATTAATGTATTGTAAAGTGTTATCCTTGATTCTGCTAAAACTGGTGTAAATGTGGGCTGAGGGACCAGGATTCTTATAAGCCTGAATGGTTCTTTTGGTCAAAAAGGGGCTTTGTGATAGTTACCAATAGACAATGAGTTTGCATGTATGCATATACTGTATATATGTCCAATTTTTTTGTGGACATGCCATTTAAGAAATGCAAACAGCTACTTTTGCCAAGTTGTGCCCATTACTTATGGGCGATGTGCATCCTGTCTAATCCCTGTAGAAAAAAAGGACTAATTTAAGGGGTAATAGGGACAGGGATAATGTTTAATCTGCCATTTTACACTATTAATATAAATATATAGTCTATAACTTATTAGTGTGTAGTAAGCAATTGAAAAGCAGTCCAGAAATATTACACCTTCATAAATCACTGCAGGTTTTCAGGCTGTTGCACTTCCATTATTATCCAATATCTTCTTTGATATTGATCCGGACATGATTAGCCCTCCCCTTTCGGTATTCACATTGCATTGTGGGATAATAGTGTCCATCAATATATATCATTATTTTGAATGTTACTTTACATACATATTACACAGTACACACTTGCACACTAGCTAGTATTGGGAATTGGGACGCAGCCGCTGTGTTTTGCAGGCAGGTTATATAAGAGCTTCATCTCCTGCCTCTATTAACTCCAACCCCCTGCCGGGTGGAGCTGCTTCTGTAATACTGCCATATTAATAAAACCAGGGGAGACAGATGATCTGAGAGAAGGAGAGATGGAGAGAGGAAGGGAGATGGAGAGAGGGAGAGAGATGGAAAGAAAGGGGGGGGGGCAGAAGAGTTTATTGTAACAGCTTAAATTAAGGATTTTAAAGGAGTTTATCATGCTTTTGTTGGAGTAACTGTTTCTACTGTCCAGAGCTTGATACACAAATATCCCTAGCAACCAAGAGATATACTCTAATAATGCCTAGTAACAGCTTAGCAACACTCTAGCAACCAACACTTTATCTCCTTTATAACCTAGCAACAACTTAGCAACCACTTAGCATCCAACTTGGATACCATAGAAACAGCTGTCAACCACATAACCACCCATCCAAAAGAAACTATATTAACTACATAACCGGTCCAATCCTTCTTCAGGAATTTTATTTCATTTTCCATTCTTCTTTTTCTTCTTCTTCTTCTTCTTCTTCTTATTATTATTATTATTATAGAGTCTTAAAACAGTCGTATGGCTCATCCCAACGAAGGTGTTTCTCTGGAACGTTTTTTAAATGAAGCTGAAGTAGTTCACCCAGGTGGTCCAGAAGTGATTGTGAGGGTCCTCGGGTCACCGTGATCTGACCTGATCCGGAGTGTGTATCTCAGCACCGGGGGCAGGGTTAATAAAACTGCTAATGAGGGAAAACATGGGGATACACACTCTCTACCATCCCCAAGAGTACAGACACACACACACACACACTTACACAAACACACACACACTTCTAAACTCTGAATCTCCTGCAGGATCTGGGATCTGCCGTTCGAGTCTCCACTGGGGTTCCAGGGTATAAATTACAGCGGCCTGAACATCTCCATCTACACCCCCATCTACGCCACCTTCTGAGAGACCTCAGCCAGAAACGTCCAATTAAACCCAGTTTAACCCCGAGCGTCTCCTCACATCATGAGTAATTTGCATAAAAGTTAAAAACAACTCAACTTTGAGTCTGATTTGCATTTCACAGTGTTTCCTAACTCCCTCCTGACTGGAGAAATGGGGCTAAATTTCAGATGATGCTTTTTTGTGCAGTGGACATGTACAGTACTATAATACTGTGCTGTGTAAAAGTGTAAGAAAGCATCAAAATCTTACGGTGTCTCAATATTTATTTTAATATTGATTTTTTTTATCTATTAAATCATTTGTTTAAATAATTTTAATTGGCATTAGAGCTTACTGTTATAAGGAAACTCTTCTTTTATTCAGAGTTTATAAATATAAAAATGTGTTTTTATATTATTACAGTTATAACACTGTTATAACACAGGCTAGCTAACAGGTTTAACTCTTGATGTCCTACAGCTCAGGCTAATTTAAGCTAGCTAACATGTTAAGCAGGTTTATTACAGTATAGCTAAAGTGGGTTTAACTCAGGCTAGCCTGATCTAATAGAGTAAATGGACTGTATGGACTGAATTTAGCGTAGAACTAAAACAGTAGCAGCAGGTTTGATTGTACAGTCACTCCACACCGCCCATGATTAATTAAGAAAATCAGTACATGGCTTTTGCGTGTTTAGAGCTGAGCAAGGTACACTTTTCCCGTTGTTTCGATAGCAAAGCCACACAGACACACACTAAATCAAGCTGCTACAGATCACTAAAATAAGGCTCTCTATAAGTGAGTGCAGAGTGATGATACTGAGGTGTGAACAGAGGCAGCAGTGATGAAGGTTCTGTATCTCCGGTTCTCGGCTCGGGGACCGAGGAGCTCATTTACACTTTAAACGCAGTTAAAGGTTACTGCAGTTTATACAGCGAGAGTCACAGCAGATCCAGCCTTTATCACCCGCTGGGGTTTCTCCCCACTATTAACCCCTCGCCTCTCTACCTGCTCACCTGCCCCAATCAACACCACTCTGCACTAATACTGCAATATACAATATATAACTAAACATACTCAGATCAAGCATAACATTGTAACTACTGCCTTGTTTCTACGCCCACTCTCCATCTTTCTTCAGCTGCACTGATCAAATAGTTCCCTTTGTAGTTGTGTATCTGTTTCTCTACATATTTCATTATTATGCTCCTTTCACCCTGTTCTTCAATAAGGGGTGGACTATGTGGGGAGGTGGACTGTATTGGGTAAGGGTGTGTGGAGTAATGGTGTAAGGATGTGTGGAGTAACAGGGTGAATCAGTATGTAAGGGTGTATGGGGAGGTGGACTATATGAGATAAGGGTGTTTGGAGTAATAGTGTGTGGGCTAATGGTGTGTGGGGTAAGGATGTGTGGGTAGGTGGACTATGTGAGGTAAGGGTGTGTGGGGTAATGATGTAAATCAGTATGTAAGGGTGTGTGGGGTAAGGATGTGTGGGGCAAGTGTGTAAATCAGTATGTAAGGGTGTGTGGGGAGGTGGACTGTATGGGGTAAGGATGTGTGGGGTAAGGGTGTGTGGGGTAAGGATGTGTGGAGTAACAAGTGAATCAGTATTTAAGGGTGTGTGGAGTAATGGTACATGGGGTAATGTTGTAAATCAGTATGTAAGAGTGTGTGGGGTAAGGATGTGTGGAGTAGTTGTGTAAATCAGTATGTAAGGGTGTGTGGGGAGGTGGACTGTACTGTATGGGGTAAGGGTGTGTGGGGTAGGGGTGTGTGGGGTAAGGATGTGTGGAGTAACAAAAGAACCAGTATTTAAGGGTGTGTGGAGTAATGATGCATGGGGTAATGTTGTAAATCCGTATGTAAGGGTGTGTGGGGTAAGGATGTGTGGAGTAGTTGTGTAAATCAGTATGTAAGGGTGTGTGGGGAGGTGGACTGTATGTGATAAGGGTGTGTGGGGTAAGGGTGTGTGGGGTGAGGATGTGTGGAGTAACAAATTAATCAGTATTTAAGGGTGTGTGGAGTAAAGATGTGTGGGGCAATGTTGTAAATCAGTATGTAAGGGTGTGTGGGGTAAGGATGTGTGGAGTAGTTGTGTAAATCAGTATGTAAGGGTGTGTGGGGAGGTGGACTGTATGTGGTAAGGGTGTGTGGGGTAATGGTGTGTGGGGTAAGGGTGTGTGGGGTAAGGATGTGTGGAGTAACAAATGAATCAGTATTTAAGGGTGTGTGGAGTAATGGTGCATGGGGCAATGTTGTAAATCAGTATGTAAGGGTGTGTGGGGTAAGGATGTGTGGGGTAATTGTGTAAATCAGTATGTAAGGGTGTGTGGGGTAAGGGTGTGCGGTGAGGTGGACTGTGCGGGTTGGGTTCTGGTCAGTTGGGTCAGTCGATAGCTCCTCAGTGTGTGATTGGCTGGCGGAGG
Source organism: Astyanax mexicanus (assembly GCF_023375975.1). Taxonomy (NCBI): domain Eukaryota; kingdom Metazoa; phylum Chordata; class Actinopteri; order Characiformes; family Acestrorhamphidae; genus Astyanax; species Astyanax mexicanus. Next base: position 22,398,855 of record NC_064427.1, on the reverse strand, counting down.
CGTCTGAAGCTGCTGGGGGCCGAGCGGCTCATACTGGGAGGAAAAGGTCAGCCCAGCTCTGACCAGTTTCAGCTCAGCACACACACACACACACACACACACATACATATCACATACACACACTAACTAAACACTCACACTCACAAACACACACAAACACACAGGTCACACACCGTCAGAATCAGACACGCCGCTGTTGAGAGATAGAGGCAGTGAGTCAGAGTTAGAGGTGTTATTGTTTGTGCCAGCCTATCGTAAAGGCTGCACACTGAGCATCATTTAACCTTAAGCTCCGCCCACAGTGACTGGGTGAGTTTATAAACCTGCTACAGGTTTAATTTCCTGAACTGATGGATATAAACTGCTATAAACTGCTGTAGACTGAATGGGTGTAGCTATAATCTGCTGTAGACTGAATGGGTGGAGCTACAAACTGCTGTAGACTGAATGGGTGCAGCTATAATCTGCTGTAGACTGAATGGGTGGAGCTACAAACTGCTGTAGACTGAATGGGTGTAGCTATAATCTGCTGTAGGCTGAATGGGTGGAGCTACAAACTGCTGTAGACTGAATGGGTGTAGCTATAATCTGCTGTAGGCTGAATGGGTGGAGCTACAAACTGCTGTAGACTGAATGGGTGTAGCTATAATCTGCTGTTGGCTGAACAGGTGGGACTGTAAGATGAAAGGGTGGAGCTAAACTGACGCTAAAAATAATGACAAAACATTCTTTGAATAAATCTAAATTTTAATAAAATCAATACAGTACAATATGCTAAAAAATCAAAAGTATGAAACATTTCATAATGATTGTAAAAAACAAATCACAAAACAAGTGTAAAAAAATACGCTAAGTTCTCAAAAGTATAAAAGGTTACATTAAACAAGCTTTGATTAATTTCACATTTTAATTCACATTCTTTCATATTTTCCTCCACTGACCACATGAGGGCGCTAAGGGTCGGGCAACAGTTACATTTACACAGCAGTTAAGATTAGAAACTGAGTTCCACGTTAGATGATGGTTATTTTGTTGTTCTTCATATGTCTCATTGCGGAGCTGCATCGGAAACAGCGCCACCTGTGATTTGTGCGTTATGAGCATTACGTTTGTTAAGGTCAGTATTTACTAAGCCAGGAGTCTTTAAGAACAAAGACGTTATCTGTGTGTGGGGATTGACTCGGTTCTCAGCAGTTTCTCAGGTCCTGTGAAGAACACCACCTCTCTTAAGTTTGGGGACAAAGAAGAATGCTCTCATGGGGACGGTTCAATTCTGCCTTTGCTGTAGAGCGAAACACTGCTAAAACAAACTGCTGCTGTGATTGATGATCTGAGGAGCATCTCATACGACAGTCTGTCACCCCTAGTACTGATATGAGGAACATTAAAAGCTCAGTGATATGTGCAGAACATCCTGCAGACACATGTGCTGATGCCTGCTGATAACATTTTTCAGCAGGATAATGCTCACCCACACACTGCAAGGGTTTCCCCGGAACATCTCCACTTCCTTGTTTTGCTCGGTTTCCAGATTTATCAGCAATCCAGCATTTATGGAGCAGCTGGGACGCTGCAGCTTCAGCTTCAACCTATGAGTGTAGAACAGGATCTACAGGTCCAACTGTAGCAACATCTGTAAGTAAATGTGCTGCAGGATCCTTAAGGAACCTGTACACCTCCACCATACCCAACCGTCTCAATCTCATCTTATATCCAGGATAGAGGATCACACAGGAAACTAGAACCTCCTTTCAGTTACATAAGAGTTTAACCCAATAAACGTATTATTCTTTCACTCTAATATATCATCATTACATTCACACAGATACACATTCGCTACATTAGAGCTATCAACTTCTTGGTATGTTATTTTATTTTTGGCCCCAAACTTTTGGAGGGTAGTGTTCTATCTGTAATTCACTCTAATCATTGGTTAGAGGGGTATTATTTGTTGGGTATCGATTTGATGATCTAATCTAATGTGGTTTTCCAAAGAATACACAGTCCAATCACAGTGATGGTCCAGTGTTGGACAGTCTGTGCTAAGGAACCGCCTCTTGTGACTTGCTCAGTGCAGCAGTAGAAGTTCTGGCTGTTTCTTGGCGGGTGAGGGTTGGATGAGGGTCAGTGTGTGTTGGATGGTAGTTCACTGGTCAGGTGCGGGTTCGGGTCAGTACCCCGCTGCCACACCGTTCTTGCGTTTGTCGGATACGGCGCTGATGCAGCCGCCCTCCTTCTCCACGGCGTTCACCACGTTCAGGAAGTATCCCCGCTGCCCGATGGTGTGACCCAGGGACTCTAGCTTCTTCACGAGCGACTGCAGAACACAGATACATCGGTCACCCACACACAAACAGAACCAGAACCAGAACCACCTTCCAAATGCACATTGTCTGACCAGCCAATCAACAACCAACAAAATTAAAAAGTTAAGAAAACTCAAAATTGCAAGAATTAGTTTCTCAGGGGGAGAAACTCAGTGATAAAACTCTTGCATTCGGACTGCAATTGAGTAAAGTAAATTTAAAACTTTAAGTAAAAGTACCATTACTTTGCTAAAATTCTACTCAAGTAAAAGTAATAGTACCCATCTAAAAATCTACTCGAGTAAAAGTAAAAAAGTACTCAATTTAAAATGTACTTTGAGTAAAAGTTACATAGTTACTTTAAATTATTTGATGTAAAAAAGTACAAAAAATCATAAATTAATAATTATTAATTAATATATATATAAATTATTATTCCACATAATAATTTGGACCTTTCAGGCAGTATTTGTTCAGACCACCCCCCAAAACATTTTCAAGAACAAGTGGCATATTGACATAGGTTTCTATGATCCATTTTTTTCTTTACTGTTAAAAGGTTATGGTCATATAGGTGACTATAAACCGTGTTTTTATAGTTTTACAGTTCATTATTAATTTTTTACTTTTTTTTTGCTTTAACTGCTATTTACATGTTTTTTTTACATTCAAGCAAATTGTTTAATGTTTCCAATAAAAACTTATGAGGAAATATCATTAAAAACATGAAATCATACAAAAAAAAACTGTTGGTCGGCGCATGCGCAGTGCCGTAAAGAAGCACATATTGATGGGTAGCATAACATGACAGAACACCGGTTCCCCCGAGCACAGCTGATTCATACAGTGTCTCTCCTGCTAACTGTAACAAACACTGCTGGGAAAAGTTCAGCTGCGCTGCCTGAGGCATTTCTCTCACCACCAAGACTTTCAGAAAGGAAAACTCTATTTGTGGACGCAGGTTAAGCACGTAACGTAGCGCAGCTCCTTTAACTTGTTAGCTTCCCTAGGCAGTTTGATATGTCTCCAGTTTAGTTCAGCGTTGTTTAATGTCTAAAAGGCATCCGTGCACCGGCGCATGCGCAGCTATTTGTTTTAAATTCCGACAATTGTTTTTTTTACAGCAATTTATTTTTTACTCAGTAACGGGGAGTTTTCCAATGTAGTGAAATAAATTACTTGTGTTAAAATGTACTTGAGTAAAAGTAAAATTACCTATTTTAAAAACTAAAATCCACTCAATTACAGAAACGTGTTTAAATGTAATTCATTACTTTCCACCTTTTCAGCTGAATTAAAAATCTCATTAAAGAGAACAATTGTCAGTTTTGTGAGTTGAATGAATGAGTCTGACTGAACTATTAAACCAAAACAGCTAAACATCAGTTCAGCTGATTATTCGATTTTTTTTTTATTATATATGAGATCTAAAACAAATGTACATTATCAGTATCATTAAAAGGACAGGTGTGTTAATTGGACATTACCTGATCGAAGGAAGGCTCAAAGTTGACCTTGTTCTGTGAATCTACAAACACCACCTTAGCACTGATGGCCTCCTCCAGACTCATGCCCAACCACAGCCGATTCATTATAGACTGAAAACAGAGAACCACAGTTTAATCCTGCTTCACATCCTGTCTTACACTTTCATTCATTCATTCATTCATTCATTCATTCATTAAGCAATTCATTTGGACAATACATATATTTAAAATGTATTAAAATATATATTTGAAAAAGGCCAAAAATACATTTTCCCAATATACTGAATATGTTTTACAATGTTATATAAACTATTGAACTCCAGTGCAGTGAACTCAGATAAGACAGAGCTCTGGCGCCCCCCTGTGGTGGTTTTGCGGTGGTGCATGATGGGATTGATGCCTGAAAGCCCTAATCAGATTAATGGACTGTGTTTGGTGAAGTGTGTGAGATGCATGGCCTGTAGGTGCCGCTAACCATGGCCATGGCGGTGGTGATCATGCTCCCCCCGGATCCTCCGATCACCAGAACCCGCTCTCTGTCTTTAGACTGCAGGATGGTCGGAGCCATGGAGGACGGAGGCTGTTCCCCTGCAGAGAGACAGCAAGATTAGCACAGCCCAACATCCAATCAGAGTCGAGTCAGTAGAGTCAGGTTAGGGGAGTAGAGTTAGTAGAGTCTGGTTAGTTGAGTAGAGTCAGTAGAGTCGGGTTAGGGGAGTAGAGTTAGTAGAGTCGGGTTAGTTGAGTAGAGTCAGGAGAGTCGGGTTAGTTGAGTAAAGTCAGTAGAGTCGAGTCAGTAGAGTCAGGTTAATTGAGTAGAGTAAGTAGAGTCGAGTCAGTAGAGTAGAGTCAGTAGCATAGAGTTAGTAGTCACCTGCAGACACTGAATTCACTCTGTTACAGAAATCTGCCAGCTCATTATTCAGGATGATGCCTGTCTTACTCGAGTACACTGCCGACCCAAACCTGCGCACACACACACACACACACACACACAAACAAAACAAACAAACAAACATGGTAATTAAAACTCATTACACAAATATTTTTGTATTGTGTTCATAATAATAATCTTCATTGTGTCAGTTATTATTATTATTATTATTATTATTATTATTATTTATTTATTTATTTATTAAGATTGTGGATGTTCAGATCTGCAAATGTATGCTTTGGTTTATCCAGCTCTGTGTACAGGTGTGAATGCAGATGTGTGTACATGTGTGTACAGGTGTGAATGCAGATGTGTGTAGAGGTGGATACAGGTGTGTTTAGAAGTGTGTACAGGTGTGAATGCTTTGTACAGGTGTGTGAAGGTCATATGACCTCACATGTGTTTTATGACAGTATGTGGGAGTGCAGGTGCATATACATGTGTGTGTAGAGGTGTGTAGAGCTGTGTGTACAGGTGTGTGTACAGGTTTGTGTAGAGGTGTGTACAGGTGTGTGTGTTTGCAGGTGGTCTGACTGTAACCCACATGTGGTTGATGGTGCTGGTGACGGACACGGCTGAACCGTCGGCTGCCAGGACGGAGACGTGGGTGGTCCCGAAGCGGTCGGTGGAGGGCGTGATGTTGTAGAAGGAGGCAGGGTGGGTGGAGCTATCGCTGATCTTCGCTCTGACTTCATCAGCAAAACTTGGGTCCGTCAGGTGCTCCACCTGAGACAGGAAATGACCAACAGGAAGTGAGAACACACTGAGGTTTATAATGAAACCCCCAGTGAGAGGACAGAGATAACCGCAGACTGTGAGTAATCTCAGACACTGTAAGACGTGCAAATGCACACACACAGCTTGTCTAGTCCCTGTAGTAGAGAAGTAGTGCCAATAGATTAGGACCCCTTTGTAGTGTGAGATAATTAAACATGAGTCTGTTGCCTTAATGTCTAATACTGGGGTTTATACACCTCTATAACTCTATAGCAAACCCCAGTATTGGAGAGTTTGAAGACCTGAAAGTCTGAACCAGGTTTCATGTGTTTGTTGCATTGTATTATGTTCTTTATTTAGACGGTTAGTTAAGTTTCACACTTTACAACATTCTGTCATCATCATCTACTAATGATAAGTATAGAGGTTTGATCTTGGTGAGACCGCGAGGATAGTGCTTTTTCCTTACGCTGATATTCTCTAAACCAAAGTTACTGTTTCCACTGTCCAATGTCCATGTAATTGAAATAAATCCACTCCACAAGGTGTTGAAATGATAATCGAAGTTTATTGTTCTTCTTAAAGCTTACAAAACGTAAATGAACTAACTGAAGTATCCTATAATGAAAATAAAAAGGTTTAAAGTTTCTGGGAGTTGAAGAGCAACAGCAGGTAAGAAGACTGTTCGCTTCCACGGTTCCTTGCGATCTGAAAATGAAACTAAAAAGCGCAAGCCTAAGGATGCCGGCTCGTCAGTTCTTAAAGAGACAGTACACATTTTTAATCCAAATCCAAGTAACCTTAAAAACATGAATTATTATTCTTTTAACTATCCTATATAAAATTAATCATTTTAATCAATAAATATATCTATCTATGAAATTAGACATTTAAAGTAAATTATTATTTATCTTTTAAAGCGATTTTAAGCATTTTTTATTTATTTAAACTTAAAGTCCACTTTGGCCGCTACATACCCGGCCCCTAATTGCTTTCTATTTTAGAAACAATTACAAAAAAAAAAGTAATATACTTAACGGTCCTTTTTATTCTGCTTCTTGAAGCAGGCAGAGTTTGGTGATCGGCCGCTCAAGTACGTTCGTCTTCGTCTTCACTCGAACCTTGCGGACGATTCCATGCTCATCCACCACGATCTTCACGATTCTGCCCATCAGCCATGATCCTCGGGGGGCTGACTCGTCGACGATCAAGACTACGTCTCCCTGGCTGAAGTTACGCGCTGGATGGTTCCATTTCTGTCTTTTCTGGAGTTGAGGCAGGTATTCTCTGGTCCAGCGTTTCCAGAAAAGATCGCTCATGTACTGGACTTGCCTCCATCTTTTGCGTGCGTAAGTATCATCCTCGTCGAAGACGCCCGGTGGTAGGTTGGGTTTAGTTTTGAGCAAGAGTAAGTGTTGTGGGGTAAGAGCTTCTAGATCATTAATGTCATTAGAAGGCGTAGTGATAGGCCTACTATTCAAAATGGCTTCACATTCGCAGAAGAACGTTTGAAGACCTTCCTCGTCCAAGCTTTGTTCTCTCAACGTAGCATTCATGATTTTCCTGATTGAACGAATCATTCTTTCCCACACTCCTCCGTGGTGGGATCCGGATGGTGGATCGAACAACCACTTGATATCATGTTGAAGCAGGCTTTTCTCGATCTGTGCAGCATTCCACTCCTTTATTGCCTTCTTCAGCTCATGGTCGGCACCAACGAAGTTGGTCCCGTTGTCGGATCTCATTTCCTTCACCTGACCCCTTCTTGCGATGAAGCGACGTAGAGCTTGAATAAAGGAGTCGGTCTCCAATGATGCTGCCATTTCTATGTGGACTGCACGACATGCAAGGCAGGTGAATATCACCCCGTATCTTTTGACAGACATTCTTCCCCGCTTGACGATGAATGGCCCGAACAGATCCACGCCAGTTCTGGTGAAGGGTGGTTCATTTGGTAGAACTCGGTTTCTTGGTAAGTCTGCCATCATTTGTGTACCTGATGCACCATGTTGTCTTCGACAGGTAGTACACCGAGACAGCATTCTTCGGATTGATGAGGGAGCATCGATGATCCAGTACCTTTGGCGTACGTGTGACAAGACATGATTACGTCCACTGTGCCCTAGGCACTCATGTGCATCCTGAAGAATCAAGTCCGCCACGTGATGGTTCTTGGGAATGATCATTGGATGCTTGGCTTCAGCTGGCATGGATGCTCGGCTGAGCCTCCCTCCAATGCGAAGGATTCCCTCCTCAAGTTGTGGATTGAGTCTTAAGATTCGACTATTCTTCTTGACAGAGTCCTTCCTCCGGAGTGCCGATATCTCCTCTTGGAAGCTATTGTTTTGGCAATGGCTAATAATGGTAATCTCCGCTTTTTGCAAGTCCTCCACAGTCAGGTAAGTATGTTTGACACTCTTTTTGTAGCTCAACATCTCCTTGTTCAACTGTTGTCCATCACTGCACAATCCTTTCAACTCTTTTCTCTTCCTAGACAGGTTCACCAGGATTTGCTTGAGGCGTGTCAACCACGCTACAGCCTTCTTGAGCCGTATCCATGAAGAGAAGTAGTGGATTAGTTGTTGCATGGCATCAGTGCTTTCTACTGTGGTAGCATTAACCAGTACGCCTTTCTTCACCTCAGGGTCCTCAGCTGTGAGCTCTTCTTGGTGTTCGAGGTTAACTGGCCACTCCCCTTCTGGTTTGCTAAGGAAGTTGGGACCAGCAATCCAGACCTCATTCTTCATGAAGGCCCTCACACTTTGACCCCTTGAGGCGCAATCGGCAGGATTCAAGTGAGTATTCACGTAGCCCCATTGATGCATGTTTGATGCTTGCAGGATTATGGCGATCCTGTTTGCCACAAAAGTCTTAAACCTAATGTTCTCATTGGCTATGTACTTGAGTACTGCAGTACTATCCGTCCAAAACTTGGATTCTGTCAGTGGCAACTGAAGCTCCTTCTTCAGCATGACATCCACCTTCACAGCTAAGGCAGCTGCCGTCAGCTCCAACCGCGGGATGGTAGTTGGTTTCAGAGGTGCGACCCTCGCCTTCCCCAAGACGAATGAACAGTGTACTTGGTTACTGCTATTCTTCTGGACTAAGTATGTGACAGTACCGTAGCCTGTTTCACAGGCATCACAAAAGTGATGCAATTGAGCTTGCACAGCTTTGCCGAATTCAGGTGGCTTGAAGCATCGAGTCACTCCGAAGTCAGTGAGCTGTAGAAGTTCTTCAGTCCACTTAGTCCATTGTTGTGCGAGGTGTTCTGGCACGGTGTCATCCCAGCCTGTTCTTTGTCTACACAATTCTTACAGGATGTTTCTTGCAGGTAGTATAACTGGTGACAACATTCCGAGCGGATCGTAGACTGCGCTCATTTTCGACAGGATTCCTCTCCTGGTGAGAGGCTTCTGCTCCATGTTAACTTGAAACTTGAATTGATCTGACCGGATGCACCACTGAACTCCCAAGGCTCTCTTGATGGCGAGGGAGTCCTGGTCGAGATCTAAATCTTTGACTTCCGTCGCTCGGTCTTCAAGCGGAATGGTTAACAGCACATTTTGACTGTTAGTCGTCCATTTTGTGAGTGTAAAGCCTCCTGTTTGACAGATGGCCGTCAAGTCGTGGAGTAGCTTGATGGCTTCCTGTTCTGAGTTGACTGATTTTAAACAATCGTCAACATAAAAATTGTTCAACACTGTCTCCACAGCTGTTGCATCGAATGTATTCCTGTTGTCCTCGGCACACCTTCTCAGCGCATAGCTTGCGCAGCTGGGTGAGGAGGTGGCTCCGAACAAGTGTACCTCCATTCTGTATTCATGCAGCTCTTTCGATATGTCCCCGTCAGGCCACCATAAAAACCTGAGAAGATCTGCGTCTTCAGGTGGGACCTTGACCTGGTGGAACATGGACTCCACATCGGCCATGACTGCAATTAGCTCCTGACGAAATCGGGTTAAGACACCAACCAGGCTGCTGGTCATGTCAGGGCCTTGCAGAAGCTGCTCATTGAGTGTGGTTCCCTGATACGAAGCACCACAGTCGAATACCACTCGAAGTTTGTGCTTCTTGGGGTGGTAGACAGCATGATGTGGAATAAACCACACCTTTCCATCACTCCGATTCAGTTCTTCTTCTGGAACTTTAACAGAGTATCCCTGGCTGATCACCTGGTTCATGAAGCTGACGTATTCCTCTCGGAATGTCTGGCTTTTTTGTAGCTTCTTTTTCATGTTGAGCGCTCGTTGCTCTGTCATTGCTCTATTGTTGGGCATTTTCACGTCTTTGTTCTTCAACGGCAAACCGATAGAGTAGTGACCATTGATCAACTTCGTGGATGTGGTGACTCTGTCCATAAACAGTTGATCCTCCCTCGACATCTCAAGCTGCTCTCCTCGAGCATTCTCGGGAAAATCATATTTGAACTGTTGTGTCCACAATTCTTCAAGTCGAGCCACCGATATCCGGTTCATTTGGATCTGTGGGTGTCCATCCTTAGACCAGCTTCTGATGTTTTCACGCAACGGCCCGTTCACGGTCCACCCCAAGACTGTACGAACTGCATACGGACCGTTTTTCACGCTGCGGATAACCTCTTCTGGCTCCAAAGCCTTCGCGACGTCAGTCCCAATCAGAAGATCGATATCCGCCTTGATCGATGGAATCCTTACACCCCGTAAGTGTGGCCACTTATCCACATCTTCCTGGGTTGGAATGTTCTCCTGACTAGCAGGTATGGCCCTTTGTGTGAATACACCATTAAGCTCGACAAAGTCTTCACCTTCCAGACTGCTGACTTCTAAGTCTGGTAGCAATGTGCATGAGACGGCTTTTTGGTCTCCCATCGTGGTAAGTAGGATGTTAATATTTGTTCCTTGCAGGTTAAGGTTGTTAGCTAGCCTGTTAGTGCAAAAGGAGGCGTTGCTGCCTGGATCCAGGAACGCATAGCAAGTTAGCACCTTGTCACCTTTTTTTGCCTTCACTCTCACTGGAACAATGGCGAGGACAGTTCCTGTACCCCCGGCCCCAGTCTGAGAGCAAGTTTCCCCAGCATCCACGAATCCACTGATCACAGCTTGTTCTTCCAGTGAAGACTCCTCCTTTTGTTCCTTCCGTGAAGTGTTTTCTTTCATTAAGTCTTTGGGTTTCTGCTTTATGTGTAACAGCGTAGGGTGTTTAGCTGAACACATCTCACAGCTTTTCTTTTCTTCACAGGCACTGCTCATGTGTCCTCTTGTAAGACAACTGAAGCAGAGTCCCTTGCTTTTAAGGAATTCCAATTTTTCTTTGTGCAATTTTTTCTGAAGTTTCCTGCACTGTTCCATTGTATGATCACTCTGACAAAAGATGCAGGGTTTCACGAAAGCCATGTTCATGTTTGGCTTCTTCTCTTTAGCTGTCTTGTCAGCACTATCAACATTATACACTGCTTTCTGCTCTTTAGCTTCAGTGGCTAACGCTGTGATGTTTTTCTTGACAGCTGTCTTTTCAGGTTGTCGCCTGCTGTGACCTGAGATTTCGCCAAACACAGGGTGTGCAGCCATTTCAGCCTGTTTGGTAACGAATGACACCACGTCTTCAAACTTGGTTCGCCGATCTTTTTTCTGGATGTCAATGGCGACACTCCTGAATTTCTCCCTCAGCCGGTATGGGAGCTTGGAGATGACTGTGCGCATGTTCGCTGCATTCTCCATCTCATCCAAGTACTCTAAGTTTGACATTGCGTTGTTACAGGTGGTCAGAAAAAGAGCATATGCTTCAAGTGCTTTAGCGTCCTCTGACTTGATAGTAGGCCAATTTAGAGCCTTGTCAAGGTATGCCATTGAGATCTTATATTTGTCACCAAAGCGCTCCTTTAATAATTTCTTAGCTTCAGGATAGCCCTGATCTGGGTCCATGTGAAAACAACTGCGCACTAAGTCATTAGGCTGACCGCTTGTGTGCTGTTCCAAATAGTAAAGCCGATCTTTGCTGTTTTCAGTTTTGCTCTCTATGCGATGCTCGAAAGCTCTCATGAAGAGACGGTATTCCATTGGATCTCCTTTAAACGTTGGAATGTTTGGTGATGGCAATGTAGATAGCTTTTGTTGCTTTATTAAGCTCTCAGTTATTTCATTTTGGCGTTGCATGACAGAAACTAGGTTATCTGCATTTGCTGAATTGCCCTTTGGAGTGTGATGCACTTGTCTTGTTACAGGCGCTGGTCGTGCAACAGGCGCTGGATTGCTAGCTATTCCACTATGGCTGTGCTGCGATGCATTACTAGCCCCACTGCTCCTATTGTAGCTGCCATGATGTCTCTGAATAGCTATCAGTGACTCTTCTCTACTGCCTTTAGAGCCTCGTGACACATATGAACCTTCTTCATATTTCTTTAGCACAGCTAATCTTGCCTCCTTTTCATCAAGCTCTGCTTGTAACTCAAATTCTTCTTTTGCAGCTTTGAGCTGTAGCTCCTGTTCCTTAAGCTTGAACTCCTGCTCCTCCAGAGCTCTTTTTTGTTTCAATTTATCTGTCTTGCTTAGCAAAGTAGCTTGCTCCAATTCAACTTTCATGCGTTCAGCACGAGCTGCTGATATAACAGAAGCAGAGGAGACAGACCTAGCTTTTTTACTCCTTCTGGATGTAGCTGAAGCACTATCTTCAGGATTTACTTCGCTGTTCACTTTTTTAGACTCTTCTATGCGAAGCATTGCATCCTTTATCCATGAATTAACTTCTTGCACAAAATTACTGTGCTCATCATATCTTGGCTGAAACCAATCACTTTGATCTACCTTCATGTTCTCTAAACATCCAAGCTGACTGTACAGATCTGTAACAGCAGCATTTATTTTACTGAAATCTTCTATCAGCTCTCCATACTTATTCAACAATTCCTGCGTTATAATTTCCACGTTTGCATCATCATCCATTAAAGCAAGCATTTCGTTTCTTTTCTCAGTCAATTTGCCTAGCTTGGCTCTCCTGGAGTTGAATTTTGTTTGCAAGTTATGTTCCAGAGACACTTGTGTTGATTTAACCAAACGTTTTTTTCCCGGAGGGCTTACCGTCTTTTCCTCCTCGTTTGCCATGATTGTTTTTTTTTTTTTTTTTTTTTTTTCCCGATTCCACTTGCGACAGTCACGTAGCAGTCACGAGCCACTTGTCCACTCACCGGTCACCACTGCAGCGCGTGATCATGCTGCCTCAGAAGTCCCTCGGCTAATCTCTCACTAAATCTTCTTTCCACTTTCAGCAAACCCCTCCAACGTTGTAATCCTCCTTTGATCTTGGTGAGACCGCGAGGATAGTGCTTTTTCCTTACGCTGATATTCTCTAAACCAAAGTTACTGTTTCCACTGTCCAATGTCCATGTAATTTAAATAAATCCACTCCACAAGGTGTTGAAATGATAATCGAAGTTTATTGTTCTTCTTAAAGCTTACAAAACGTAAATGAACTAACTGAAGTATCCTATAATGAAAATAAAAAGGTTTAAAGTTTCTGGGAGTTGAAGAGCAACAGCAGGTAAGAAGACTGTTCGCTTCCACGGTTCCTTGCGATCTGAAAATGAAACTAAAAAGCGCAAGCCTAAGGATGCCGGCTCGTCAGTTCTTACAGAGACAGTACACATTTTTAATCCAAATCCAAGTAACCTTAAAAACATGAATTATCATTCTTTTAACTATCCTATATAAAATTAATCATTTTAATCAATAAATATATCTATCTATGAAATTAGACATTTAAAGTAAATTATTATTTATCTTTTAAAGTGATTTTAAGCATTTTTTATTTATTTAAACTTAAAGTCCACTTTGGCCGCTACAATAAGGTTTGTACAAAGGGGTTGTGCCGAATTCGACCCCCTGCCGGAATGCGTCTCTATACTTCGAGAGAATGTTTGTCTCGCAGCAGAATGAGTGTAACAAATTCCCTTCTGAATCATTTTATTGGTGTTTATAAACAAGGGTTAATCTACAGTTACAGTAGATACAGAATCACAAGCACTGTAATCTGTTTTACCCAACTGCTGCGTGACACTGCTGCACATCACCCACGGGAGACAGATTTCAGCACAACACCTCTTTTTCTTCTTCTTCTTCTTGTTTAATTGTTTAATGAGTGATGATAGCCTGACTCTATAAACTTCTGTCAGAACCATTCAGTAAAGAATTTTTACACTGTAAACCAACCAGATCATGAATCAGCTGATCTGGCCTAGTCAGAACAAATTCTGGTCGTTTGGTCGGGACTGTTATATTGGTTTGGACTAAACAAGGTAGGTAGGAAAGCATGTGTTGAATAGATCCAGATGGAGGCTGGTGGGGTTGTTGGGGAACTATCGCTTGAACTGCTTGAACAATCAGAGTTCTGATTACACTGGGCCAATTCTGGTCCTGAGAGACAGAGACAGAATGGCAGAGAGTTCTGTCCGTCTCCTGAGAGACCCATCAGCATGGAAACCAGAACCTGAAGAGAGAGCGGCGGAACGTCCCTTGTCCCTTTCAATAAGCTCTAAAGCTAAACTGTCTGAATAGAGACAGCAGCAGAGCTGCAGAGGAATACTAAACCACGCATTCACTCGCTTACGTTCAGGCGGTGGAACTTCGGGTCCTTTATGTTCCTCTTTTGTCCGTTGGCGAACTTGGCCGCCTCTATGTAGCGGTGGAGGGTCAGCGCTGCCTGGTCACCCTGCAGAGACGCTGGCGACAGACCAAAGCCTGGAAACCCAACAAACAACCCACAAAAGCAGGAGTGACTTCAGAAACAGCCTTCAATCAAACTCAGTTTAACTGCAGAACATTTGGTTCATGAGTTTAACAACAAACTAAGCACTGTTAAACACAAGAAACAGACAGGATCTCAACGTGGACGCAGGAGAACGGCGCCGGGTTATTTAAGGTCATAATAAGAAAAACACAAATAAACACAGAAAAACAGAAAAAAAAATGTAAACGGAAACTGTCTTAAAACATAAACACACAGCACTGTTCAAACATCAAGCACCCGTAAATATCAGGAAAAGCTTGTTATCAGAGCAGGAAGTGTTTATTTATTACTCAATAAAGCTTCTTCTGTTACACTTTACAATAAAGGTCACTGTTAACAGAGCTTACATCATGACTTTCATATGATTTAAAGCTTCTTAACAATCATTTATCTCTTACAAACCGGTTCCTGTGGCACTGCTCTAAAGCACCTTTATATATATAATTTCTTATAAATTATTACTGATGTGATTGGGTGATTCGGTCTTGTTTGCAGCTTTGTGGTCTGATGTACAGTTTTAAAAGTTTGATGACGCAAATAAACTAATAACATCCAACTAACCATAGGGAGTACTACTAGCAACAACTGTGGACACCACTGCAACACCCTAGCAACCACTAAGCAACACCCTAGCAACCACACAGTATACCACAGCAACCACCAGAGATACTATAACAACTATCTAGTGACACCCCAGCAACCTTCTGAAACAAAGCAGGAGCCATTTAGCAATGCCAATATAACCACACAAAATAACGTAGCAGCCACTAAGCAATACTATAGCAACCGCACAAAAGTGGAAACTTCTAGAAGGTTGGCAAGAGTTCTGCATTTACAGGAAACACATTTTACTTGATCAGTTTCAGCCTAGTTAGAGGCAGAACGCCAACTGATTTTTCAAAATGAAACAGACAGAAACACAGAAACCAGCCAAACAAAACACAAAGTAGAAACAGGACAGAAATCAGTCCTTTAGTTCACAATCCTGTGAACTAAAAATATATTTTTCAAGCAGACAGCGTCCATCAAACACTCTATGAACATTACTTATGAAGTTGTGAGTCTTTAAATCTCTGATGTTATTATTAATAAATCAGTCATAACATTACGACCACCTGCCTAATATACTGTAGGTGTAATGGATTGGTTTAGGCAAGGATCAGACAGCAGGCAGGTACAACACACAACTCTGGTAAAAATTAAGAGACCACTTCAGTTTCTGTATCACTTTCTCTGATTTAGCTATTTATAGGTATATGTTTGAGTAAAATGAACATTGTTGTTTTATTCTATAAACTATGGACAACATTTCTCCCAAATTTCAAATAAAAATATTGTCATTTAAAGCATTTATTTGCAGAAAATGAGAAATGGGTAAAATAACAAAAAGATGCAGAGCTGAAAATTCAAGCAGTTCAGTTTGGTTTGATGGCTTTTGATCATCCATCTTCCTCTTGAATATATTCCAGAAGTTTTCAATTTGGTAAAATCAAAGAAACTCACCCATTTTTAAGTGGTCTCTTATTTTTTTCCAGAGCTGCAGGCACATCCATAATCAGGTCCATAAACACACAAAATCAAACCAAACAATCATTGTTTACAACAGGTGCAGGGCGGAGCCTGGCCATAGCACACTGGCCTGTGCATTAGCAGTCCCCCCTGAAACCAGCAGAAGGTGCACCTACCGTGCATGATGTTGAGGATAAAGCTGATTAAAGCGCCTCCTGCTGGTAGAGGAGGGATGTACATCTGGTATTCTCCGAGCGAGACACGCTGCGCATCGTCCACCCGAACCTCGAACGAACTCAAATCCTCTAACGTTAGAGATCCACCTGAGAAACACCAACAGCAGAGACGTGTTTCCATCATAATCCATAGAACAAATCATCAAGTGTCCGTCCCAAATCCATAGTAATTTGAGTATGTAGTATGTATTATAGATAACAGTGTGTATATGCAGTTAAGTAAACTCACTATACTCACTGTATTAACCTGCCAAATCTGCACTATTACTATTAGTATGTAGCCTACAGCTTATAGTATTAGTGTGTGGTACATAATTTGATCATTTGGCTGCAGCCCATATTTTCTTTGATGAATTAATGAATTAGCACACACACAAACCCCCACATACACTCTGTACCTGTTGCTTGGACATCATGGACCAGGTCCTGGGCGATCTGGCCTGTGTAAAAGGCACCGGGCCCGTCCTTGGCGAGGGTCTCCAGGGTGTTGGCTAGTATGGGGTAGCGCAGTGTGTCTCCAGTTTTGAGGACTGAGGTCTTATCAGGGTGGCAGAAGAGTTCACTGCAGCACAGAGACACTAACATCAGCCCACAGCACCCCACAGTGTCCCACAATGTCCTCCTGTCCTAACACTTCTGTCCAAACACATCAGGCTCAAATCTTCAGTCCTAGGGGAGACTATGGTAAGGAAGTGTGTAGTAAAAAAGTGTGTGGGTGAGGGAGTGTGTGGTGAAGGTGTGTATAGTGAGGGAGTGTGGGTGAGGGAGTTTGTGGTGAAGTATTGTGTGACGAGGGAGTGTGTGGTGAAGGAGTGTGTGGTAAGGGAGTATGTGGTGACGGAGTGTGTGGTAAGGGACTTTGTGGTGAGGTATTGTGTAATGAGGAAGTGTGTGATGAGGTGTGATGAAGAGTGTGTAAGGTAAGAGAGTGTGTGGTGAAGGTGTGTGTGGTAAGGGAGTGTGTGGGTAAGAAAATGTGTGGTAAGGGATTGTGTGGTTAGGGAGTGTGTAGTGAATGTGTGTGTGGTGAGGGAGTGTGTAATAAGGAAGTGTGTGGTGAGGGAGTGTGTGGTGAGGGAGTGTGTGGTAAAGGTGTGTGTGGTAAGGGAATGTGCGGTACTGTACCATAGTGAGCTCTTTAACACCACTGGATTGATCATTGGGTGCTGCAGGAAGCGGCCGAGGTACTCCGGCAGTGGGAATCCCTCTCTGGCCAGTTTAATACTGGGTTCCAGCAGCCGGGCCCACGGCAGCTTCCCGTACAGCTCATGAGCCCGAGCATAACCTCGTAACTCCCCCGGAACACCGATCCAATCTGGACCTGCAGGAAAACAAACAGAACCATAAACAGTCAGATCAGAACCAAACTAACCAATCAGGCTCCTCGTGCTTCTGCACTGAAAACTCAATGAAGGCAGTCTGAGACACTGAGCTTGGTCTGAGAGAAAGAGTGACTTCACCTTGGGAAGAAGTGTAACCACATCTTTATATACCATCAATACTGGCATTTTTTTTTATTTATGAAAATCTATCTTTATTTAAATGATACAATATTGATTCATACACTGTAAAACCCGATAAGTTGACTTAACTCAAAACTTTTGTTGTAACTGATTACCTAATAAATTTTAAGTTCATGTAATATAATTTTTAAGTACAGTGAACTTAACAGATACAAATACATATATATTTAAAATTAATATTTTCCTGAACTTGTATTTAGTCTTTTCTTTCTGGTTTCATTCAACTATTTTTTAAATATTCATAGAAAAGTAGATGAAAGAAAACAGTAAATAATTAAAAGAACTGAGAGCACAGTGAGAACACAGAGTTACTGCAGCTCATTAAATGATGCTTGTTCTACAGCCAACAACACAAAGACCAAGCATTTATTCATAATAGGTGATCTACAAGTTTACCTAAACCTAGCCTGGGAGGAATCACTACACACTGAAGGTGAGTGCCAGAAACTGGGAGACACATGCAGTATGCAAATAGATTGTGACAGAAACCAATGGAAGAGAGGCTGCCAAACAGACTAAACTCAGTTATTATAAGTTGGTTCAACTCAAAGATCTCAGTTTGAATGTATAATATGTGCCCACAAATGTCAACTCAAAATAGTTGAGTAATGTTTAGAAGTTTATTTGAGTTCAAACTACTTCTGGGTTTACAGTGTATAAGCTCAATATCGATCTTATAATTAGCCTGTTTTAGCCTTTTTTTCATGTGTGTAAACGGTAGCCATCTGCATAGTTGAGACCAGCAGCTCCAAAACATGATGAAGCTAAGCTAATGTTAGCTACTAGTTTATTTTTCTCACTCAGTGGTAATATAGCCTGTTAGGTTAATCGGTAAATTTATGATTCCTCCCTCATATTTAGCATTTTCCTGAGTTTTCTGTTCCACTTTAAAAGTGGCAGCTTTAGCTTTGGCTCCTAAATGTGCTGTAGTTTTAGAAAAGCTAAGCTAAAGTTAAGTAAAATAAAATAAAATAAATACAAACATTTTTTGTAATAAATTTAGAACCTTTTTCAGGGTCTTTTCTGAGACTAAAGTTGTGTGTAAGTGTCCCAGCAGAGTATATATTTATATTTACATCACATTTACGCTGTTGTTGTGTTATAAACACATTAAATAATTATAATAAAACATTCATATAACTCTAATCTTGTTTTTTTATGTCATCACTAATAATGTTTAATAATTGTATGTTAGAGGTGTTACTTGATATCTGAACTAAACCTGTAACAGAAATATTTAAAAATGAATTGATATTAAATCAGAAATCGAATCAAATTGGTTCTGTAACTTAGTGATTCCCCCTGATTTAAACTATGGGTTTGAACTATGGGCGTTCCTGTGGGAAAACTGAGGGTGTTAAAACACAAACAGAACTTATCCTTAAACACACGGGAGATAAATCTCTCAGAGGACTAGGATCTATAGCTCAGAATACACACAACAAAGTACACTTTAAATTTATGATATTTTCATCTAAATCGGTGTAATGTTCCCTCTTGTGAAGGTGACGTCATCAACATCGCAAATATAATTTTAAAATTCTCCACACATTTTATCACCAGTACCCTCTTATTCAACAGCCTTTATAATAATGTGTTTCTTCCTCCTTCAGCTCTTCTGATGGAGTTTTTGGGTTTCTGAGGTTCTGATTCTCTGTCTGATACCACATATAGGAAACCCCTTCCAATTTCTTCAATGGATAACTTATATAACGGGATGTAAAGGGAGAAATATGCCTCACCTGTTTCAAATCAACTTATTATTTATTATTTGTTTTTATTTCATTATTAGTCCTAAATCTCCTCTGTGCTGGCTGTGTTCAGAATGTTTTTTGTGTCTAAAATGCAGGAAAGGATGTTATTAATGAACAAAAAATGTTGAGCAGAGTGTTGTTTTGGGGGGTAAATTGTCACTTTAAACAGTTCAAGGCTGCTCTGACATGTAGATGTGAGATGTTGTTAGGGTAGATACAGGATGTTCGGCTGTGGGAGAAACTTGTTTTGAAAGTTCCTCAAGGCCGGCCAGACTATTAGATGCAGCAGACAGCAGATAAGTGTATTTGAGGAAAAGGAAGCGGGAAGTCTGGGAACTAACTGATGTTGTTTTGACCATTCAGCAAAACGTAGACCTCTATGCACTTTAGAACATCTTCACCAGTACAGCTAGCAGCTGTACATGCCCATGCAACAACACCTCCACCATGTTTAACAGGTAATGCTGCATTGCTTCAGATCATAAACCTGTCAGTTCTTCTCTAAACACAGCTTAATTTTAGTTCCATCTTTCGCTGTATATCTAATGGGCAGTGTCGTGAAAAAGTATTTCCCCCCTACAAATTTATTTTGTTTGTTATAATTACATTTTTACGGTGGCCGAGAAAGCCCAGCGCAGTGCAAATTGAAAAGCGCTGCAAAAGCACAAAACACATCCATCAAAATTACAACACAGGCGCAGCAAATAGAAAAACGCGCTGCAAATAGAAAAACGCGCTGCAAATAGAACCACAACACAACGGAAGTGAGTCACAACACAACGGAATTTTCCCGGGGGACCTTAAAAGATGCTGTACCAGCTGTATACAAAGGACAATAAGTGGCAAACAAGCTTCTGAAAAGTAAGTTATGTTTATTACCTGTGATTACCACGGTTGTGTGCATATTATTAAAAGTTCTGCTTCACAAAACGCCTTGTTTGACACTTATTGTCCTTTGTACACATAGTGAAGTCCGAGACGTTACTGAAGACCCCCGGGAAAATTCCGTTGTGTTGTGACTCACTTCCGTTGTGTTGTGGTTCTATTTGCAGCGCGTTTTTCTATTTGCAGCGCGTTTTTCTATTTGCAGCGCGTTTTTCTAGCTGCTGCGCCTGTGTTGTAATTTTGATGGATGTGTTTTGTGCTTTTGCAGCGCTTTTCAATTTGCACTGGGTTGGGCTTTCTCGTCCACCGTACATTTTACAGATTATCAAACAAACTTTAATATCAGACAAAGATAACCTGAGTAAATACACAAAGCACTTTTTGGTTACTGTAAAACATGTAAAATCAAGAAATCAATTAAATAGAACCTTTCTGATGACATGAAGCAGCTAAAAGATCACAAAAACCACACACAATGCTGCGATCGGAAGAAATTCAAAAAAAGATAGGAAAACGTTATTGACATCTATTAGTCTGGAAAAGATTACAAAGTCCTGTCTAAGACTTTGGGACTTTAGTGAATTACAGTGAGAGCTATTATTCACAAATGGAGAAACATGGAACACTGGTGAATCTTCCCAGGAGTGACCGACTGAGTGAAATTACACCAAATGGGCATGGACAACTCATCCAGGAGGTCACAGAAAAACCCAGAACACCATGACTACTTTGCTGACAACTTTCTGTAAATGAATTCTGCTTTCTACCAGAAAGTCCTGAAGGAGAATGACCGTCAATCTGTTTGTGACCTCAAGCTCAGGCGTACTTGGGTTCTGCAGCAGAATCATGATCCCAAGCTCACCAGGAAGTTCACATCTGAATGCCTCAAAAAAACTACATGAAAGTTTTGAAGTGGCTTCATCGAAGTCTGATTGAGATTCTGTGAATGATCTTAAACAGAACGTTTATGATTGAAACCCCTCCATAGTTTCTGATTTTAAAAAAATCTGTAAAGAGGAGTGGACCAAAATTCCTCCACAGAAAGGTGAAAGACTCGTTGACGGTTATCACCAACAAGGTGAAAGAGTGGCACAATCAAGTTATTAGATTTAGCTGGAAATACTTTTACACAGCTCTGTATATGGATGCAGTGAGTGATAGTGAGTGTGTGTGGAAATGGTCTAATTTCAGAACAATGGTCTATTGAGTTTATAAATAAACAGTGGTGGTTCCGGGTCTGTGAGTCGGGCCGAGTTGAAGGTTCTGGACCTGTGCCAGGTTTCACAATCTGGGCCAGTCAGTTTACAGAGCTCCACATTTCCTCCTGAGGGTCGGACAGACCGGCACGTTCACGCTCAGACCCGGATCAGGTGTCGGAAAGACCCAGAGAGACGGGTAGAACAGGTTCTGCAGGGGATTCGCTCTGTTTACGTTATCTTCTTCGGAAACGCTCTGATAACACCTCTGTGAGTTCACAACGTTATAAACCCCCCTATTTCAGACTCATTACCCCCCATCAGTCTCATCAGATCAAATCCTCCTCAAACATCTCTCTATCTTATAAAACTGTTTCGTTACGGCCTATTTAATAGCCCTCTGATAACTCACTGTCTAGATAGGGGGAAAAAACATTACACAATCTCACAGATTCATAGTGGATACTGAATAACTCACAGTGAATAATTCACACTCCGCACTGGAAAACTCCAATATTAAGTAACACAATAAATAAATAATAATGTATAGTGAACACTAAATACCTCATAACTGATAATACATCATTTATAGTATAAACTAAATAATTCATACTGGATACCTAATCATTTATAGCATTTATAGATACTTCAGTAAACCCTTCAGTAGATATTTAATAATTAATAGTGTTTAGTGAATAATTCATGGCGGATACTGAAAGGCTGGTAGTGGATACTCAGAGCTGGTTCTGGTCGGACCTATGATGAGCTTGGTCTCGGAGGGGCAGCGCTGCAGCAGGTCCGATTTGAAGCTTTTGGGAACCGTCTCTCTGGAGCTGATCACTTTCACTTTCCCTGTAGATCAAAGAGAAAGAGAACATCATACAAGTCAGTCCAGAACCACAACACAGAACCAGAACACCAGAACACTCAACACCACAATCAGAACACTCAACACCAGAACACTCAACGCCAGAATCAGAACACTCAACACCACAATCAGAACACTTAACACCAGAACACTCAACACCACAATCAGAACACTCAACACCAGAACACTCAACACCAGAATCAGAACACTCAACATCAGAACACTCAATGCCAGAATCAGAACACTCAACACCACATTCAGAACACTCAACACCAGAATCAGAACATTCAAAATCAGAATCAGAACACTCAACACCAGAACACTCAACACCAGAATCAGAACACTCAACACCAGAATCAGAACACTCAACACCAGAATCAGAACACTCAAAATCAGAATAAGAACATTCAACACCAGAATCAGAACACTCAATACCAAAATCAGAACATTCATCACCAGAATGAGAACACTCAACACAAGAATCAGAACACTCAAAACCAGAATCAGAACACTCAACACCAGAACACAGAATCAGAACACTCAAAAACAGAATCAGAACACTCAACACCACAATCAGAACACTCAACACCACAATCAGAACACTCAACACCACAATCAGAACACTCAACACCAGAACACTCAACACCAGAATCAGAACACTCAACATCAGAACACTCAATGCCAGAATCAGAACACTCAACACCACAATCAGAACACTCAACACCAGAATTAGAACATTCAGAATCAGAACATTCAACACCAGAACACTCAACACCAGAATCAGAACACTCAACACCAGAATCAGAACACTCAACACCAGAATCAGAACGCTCAACACCAGAATCAGAACACTCAACACCAGAATCAGAACACTCAAAATCAGAATCAGAACATTCAACACCAGAATCAGAACACTCAATGCCAGAATCAGAACACTCAACACCACAATCAGAACACTCAACACCAGAATTAGAACATTCAGAATCAGAACACTCAACACCAGAACACTCAACACCAGAATCAGAACACTCAACACCAGAATCAGAACACTCAACACCAGAATCAGAACACTCAACACCAGAATCAGAACACTCAAAATCAGAATCAGAACATTCAACACCAG